>NC_133332.1:14222998-14272332 GCF_042186555.1 Aquarana catesbeiana
AGAGGACATTCCCCCCCCCCCCCCCCCCCCCGCTTCCCGTAAAAGCAATCCAGTGGCTAATTAGCTACTAGAATGGCTTTTACAAGACAGAGTCGCTGGCTGAAAAATAAAGACACTGGGATAATGCCTGTAGCTGCACCCATCATCCCGATATAACCACTGAAAGTCCAGGACGTCCACCCGTTAAAGCTGTTATAGCTGCAAAGGGTGGGCCAACTCAATATTGAACCCTACAGACTAAGACTGGGATGTCATTAAAGTTCATGTGTGTGTAAAGGCAGGCGTCCCAATACTTTTGGTAATATAGTGTAAGATAACAAAAGGCCTGTGTAGAAGTGATTAGTAATTGTTTGTTTTTCTTTTCCTCTTCAGTCATATCACAGCGGCCATTTTTACTTCTGGAACATGTGACAGGAAGTTCCCAGGATACATCCATGATCCCGGGGTGACAACACTCGAAATTCCAGTAATTGTAAGTAAAAGAAAACAATGTATCATATCAGTATGTGGCGCTGTATGGGGGGAAAAGTCCACCCTAATGCTGGGTTTACACTGATGTGATGTGGGAAACGCAGAGGAATCATTGCATTTTCCGCATAGCAATCGCACTCTGTTCATGGCATCTGCTGCGGGTGGCAATTAAAACTTAACGACGCCCCAAAAGCAGGTCGCAGAAAGCGGTGCGTTTGCTAAAATCAGATCGCTTGGGTACGAACTCCCATGCGACCCGATTCCAATGCAGCAAAAAAAAAAAAAAAAGGGTGCCAGCACATTTTTCGTACTGATGCGGTGCGATTTTAGCCATATGAAATGATGGGCTCCAATCACACTGCACATAATTACTTGTGATTTGCTCAGGAATGCGGTGCGATTCCTGTGTGAATTACATATGATGTAATGAACCCAACCTAAAGCCGTACTAAACCCAGCCCTCAAATTTTCCACTCGCCTACTTGCATTTTGCGAGTGGAAAATGAGGGCTGTCGAGGAGCTGGGCTGCCTAGGAGCAGGGGTGCGAGCGCCGCCGACAGGCTGGGATGAATGGGATCCGTTCTCAGAGGAAGAGAGCGTGGAGGAAGAGAGGGGGCGGCCGGATCATCATAGCGGAAGACGTGTGGAGGAAGAGGAGAGCCGGCTTGATCACAGAGCGGGGTTTGCCCGATGTAACATTAGAATTGCATTCCGCACCGTCACACAGAGCCCCGCCCTCCTGACCCCTCACCTGTGACAGACAGAACGCGCCCTGGCATTGGACCGGCGTTCTGTCAGAGGTGAGGGGTCAGGAGGGCGGGGCTCTGTGTGACGGCGCGGACTGCAATTCTAATGTAAGCTGTTACATCGGACAAACCCGCTCTGTGATCAAGCCGGCTCTCCTCTTCCTCAACGCTTTCTTCCGATATGATGATCCGGCCGCCCCCTCTGCACAGGTGAGGCTGCAATGATGGACACGGGTGAGGCTGCAATGATGGACACGGGTGAGGCTGCAATGATGGACACGGGTGAGGCTGCAATGATGGACACGGGTGAGGCTGCAATGATGGACACGGGTGAGGCTGCAATGATGGACACGGGTGAGGCTGCAATGATGGACACGGGTGAGACTTCATGGTTAACCACTTGCTTACTGGGCACTTAAACCCCCCTCCTGCCCAGACCAATTTTCAGCTTTCAGCGCTGATGCACTTTGAATGACAATTGCGCAGTCATACAACACTGTACCCAAATGAAATTTTTATCATTCTCTTCCCACAAATAGAGCTTTCTCTGGGTGGTATTTGATCACCTCTGCGGTTTTCATTTTTTGCTAAACAAATAAAAAAAGACTGAAAATTTTGAAAAAAATAAAAGTTTTGCTTTTGTTTCTGTTAAAAAAATTTGTAAATAAGTAAATTTTCTCTTTCACTGATGGGCACTGATAAGGCGGCACTGACAGGCACTGATACGGCGGCACCGATGAGTGGGCACTGACAATGGGCTCTGATATGCGGCACTGATGGGCACTCATGGGTGGCACTGATGGGCACTGAAAGGCTGCAAAGATGGGTTCTTATGTGTGACACTGCTGGGCACTGACTGATAGGCGGTACTGATGGGCACTGCTGGGCAATGATGGGCACTGATACGTGGCACTGATACGAGGCACTGATATGAGGCACTTATAGGCATCCCTGGTGGCACTGGCAGTGGTAGGCATTGAAGTGGACACAGATTGGCAGCTGCCTGGGCACAGATTGGTATTTCCCTGGGGGTCTAGGGGGCATACCTGGTGGTCCAGTGTGGTGGTCATCCTGGTGGTCCTGGGCGGGATCTGAGGGGGGGCTGTGCTGATAAACAATCAGCACAGACCCCCCTATCAGAAGAGCAGCCGATTGGCTCTCCTCTACTCATGTCTGTCAGACGCGAGTGAGGAAAAGCCATCACCGGCTCTTCCTATTTACATCGTGATCAGCCGTGATTGGGCACGGCTGATCACGTGGTAAAGAGTCTTCACCAGAGACTCTTTACCTAGATCGGTGCTGCGGTGTGTCAGACTGACACCCCGCAACAACGATCGCCGCGATGCGATCCGGGGACGCGCAGCGGCTCAATATCCTGATCACGTCATATGACGTCCGGTCAGGATATTGAAGTACCCCGGACATGAATGGGTGGAAACTGCATAAACATGAGATTCAGGACTGGGTCTAGGGGGGTGCTGTCGTGGGCTGTGCCCCCCAGGGCTTTAAGAGTGCATCCACTGATCTATGAGGCCCTCTGATAGGAACAGTTGATGTAAGGAGGCACTCTGATGGGTACATTGATGTAAGAGGGGACCCTGATGGGTACATTGATGTAAGAGGGGGACCCTGATGGGTACATTGATGTAAGAGGGGACCCTGATGGGTACATTGATGTAAGAAGGGACCTTGATGGGTACATTGATGTAAGAGGGGACCCTGATGGGTACATTGATGTAAGAGGGGGACCCTGATGGGTACATTGATGTAAGAGGGGACCCTGATGGGTACATTGATGTAAGAGGGGACCCTGATGGAGACAATGCTTACCTGAACCCCATCTTGATCCAGCGATGTGCACGAGAGCAGTGGCTCTCCTGGCTCTCTTCTTCCTCATTGGCTCAGAGAAAGCAGAGGAAGCCATTGCTGTCAGTCACGGCAGTGAGAAGGGAGCGGACACATAGAGCCGGAGTGGGAGCGAGCACGCCTGAGTGTCCCCACAGCAAGCGTCTTGCTTGCTGCCATGCTGCGGGTGCGATCTGTCAGCGATGGTGTATACCGGACACTGCCAATGACAGATCACTGTACCGGCCCACTGCCAGTACCATGTGATCGCTGTGACCAATCACAGCAGATCATATGACAGTAAACAATGGATGGCTTCCTTTCATGCCATCCATTTTGTACAATTGTGTTGCTTGCTGTGATTGGTCACAGTGATCACATGGTACAGACAGAGTTGATCATAGCACATCTGTGCAACGTGATTACCTGTGGTCAATCACAGCTACTCACAATACTCACTGAATGAATCATTTTCATTCAGTAAAAATGGTTGTTTATACCAATGAAATTCATTGGTAGAAGCAATTTTTATGCGCAAAAAGAAATAATCCTGATCACTTCCTCAGAGTAGTACAGTGTTACTATGTTACTATGTTACTATGGTAACACTGTATTGCTCTGGTCACAGTGTGTTAAAAAATCATAATCAAAAGAAAAAAAATGTAATAAAAAACAAAGGAAAAAAATATATATTACTTTTTTTATTTCCATACTGTCACCAGTCAGTGTCCCCGATCACCGCCACACCAGTTATATGATGAGGCTGTACTGCACTGATCACAGTATGTAAAAAAAAAAAATTGTGAAAAAAACATCATTCATTCATCATTATTTTCCAAATAATTGTAATTAAAAAAAATTACAACTTCAATAAACTTGCAATGCATCCTACTAAATACCTTGGACTGTCTACTTTCCAAAAAGGGGTTATTTGGGGGAAATTTGTACTGTCCTGACAGGAATGATCGATTTTCAGATATACATTATATATATCATAGTTTGTGGACTCTATAACTTTCCAACAGACTAAATAATATACACTGATTTGTGTTATTTTCATCAAAGAAATGTAGAATACATTTTATGCTAAATTGATGAGGAAAGGTTATTTATTTGCAAAATATTTTAAGAGAAACTGAGAAAAACACATTTTTTTTTCAACATTTTTGTTTTTTTATTATTTATTTAGCAAAAAGTAAAAAACAAAAACAAAAATAGTGGTGATTAAATACCACCAAAAGAAAGCTCTATTTCTGTGAAAAATGTAATATCGTTACATGTTGCATGACCGCGCAATTGTCATTCAAAGTGCGACAGCACTGAAAGCTGAAAATGTTCCTGAGCAGGAATGAGGTGAAGGTGCCCCGGTATTGAAGTGGTTAAAAAGGAGCCAAATAAGGATGTGATAATAAATGGCTTTATACGATCAATATCCATAAATAAAATATAATAAAATAATGGATAATGATATAAAATTCAATATCAATGCCAAAATTTCAAGATTTCTGCCAGGGGAGGGCAAACTTTTGAGCACAACTGTACTCCTGATCCCTGCACTCTGCACATTATATACTCCTTACCTCTGCACTCTATACATTATATACTCCTGACCTCTGCACTCTATACATTATATACTGCTGACCTCTGCACTCTATACATTATATACTCCTTACCTCTGCACTCTATACATTATATACTCCTTACCTCTGCACTCTATACATTATATACTCCTGACCTCTGCACTCTATACATTATATACTGCTGACCTCTGCACTCTATACATTATATACTGCTGACCTCTGCACTCTATACATTATATACTCCTTACCTCTGCACTCTATACATTATATACTCCTTACCTCTGCACTCTATACATTATATACTCCTGACCTCTGCACGCTACATAATATACACAATACACTCCTGACCAAGGTGTTAATTGTCTTTATGGTTTCTAATTATTTAATGAAGTTCTCAGGCGGCGTGTCAGTTCTCTGTCTGTATTCTTTGTTCAGAAAAGAAACAAGCACCCCAGGTGGGACTCGAACCCACAATCCCTGACTTAGGTTGCCAGTGCCTTATCCGTTAGGCCACTGGGGCTTTGCTTGTGTTTTGCTTTTTTTGTTTGTTTTGGGGGCGGGGTTTATTATTTTATGAAATGTACAATTAGTGTCCAACCAATTTTTATCAGAGATAAATCCATAGAATGAAATTATTCTAGGGCTTTGATGGACACCAGAGGTCAGTCAGTGTTCTCTACTGAACCCTAAACCTTCTGATAATTCAGAGGAAGGCAACCCCCCCCCCGGTCATATTATCTCCAAAGGGGGAAAAATTCCTTCCTGACCCCATAAGGCGATCGGATAATCCCTGAATCATCAGTCTAGAGTGTCCAGTTCATCTCCCTGTACATTGCTCAGAATGTAGAGACGGGACCCCAACATCAAGGGCCCACAATCCAGAAGGCCATTTAGAAAGAGGTCTGATCTCAAACTCCACCCCTCCAGGGAGCAACCTATCCCAATCACTCCCAAAGTCACTGCTGCAAATACAATTGGCAGGAAATGTGGAGGAGGAGCAGGCTATGGGGGAGGAGTCTAAATGGCACGCCTTGAACCACTTAAAGTGGAACTTTACTCGCCTCCCCTGCCACCCTCGAAATCTTCACTTCACCGTCTTCTAGGTTCCAGATCTTCAGCAATCTTGATTGACTAGTCATGAAGCCAGACTAAGCGCATCCTTTGTACTTTCCCGAGACAAAACGGTGATAAGAGGAATGCAGGAGACATGCCCCCTCTCCTTCTGCATTCCTCTTGCCGCTGCTTGTCTACAGAGAGTTCCTGTCTCCTTCCTAGCTATGTAGTCAGGCTTGGTGCCCCCACACTTCCCCCAACTACATACCTAGGAAGGGGATGTCCACTTTTCTCAGCTCTAGGCACTTTCCTGAGACAAATGGTGACAAGAGGAATGCAGAGGACATGCAAAAGGTTTAGAAACAATGCTCTAAGATATGGAAATTACAGGTAAGTCAAACTTCCTCTGATTGCAGCCACTGACAACAATGTTGGGGGTTATCATTCCTTCAATTGATCACTCATGCTGGGGCAATTACTGTCCCCAAGTTACCAATGTTGGGGGTTATTATTACTGGAATTGATCACTCATGCTGGGGCAATTACTGTCCCCACTAATACCAATGTTGGGGGTTATGGTCAGGCAGGTAAGAAACTTGACTACAGAGTAGAAAGTAGGTCTCTTCTGCATTAAAAATGTCATTTTAAGGTAGGGAGGAGGAGGGGCCTTTCTTGTGGAGTTTACTGGGGAAGAAACATAGCAAGGTGAGGGCAGAAAAAGACCAAGTGATCCATGGAGTCTGCCCCAGCGTCAGATAGTGATTGCACACATATATTGTTAATGCGTCAGGAAAATGAACTTCTGGGACTGAAACACAAAGCACAGAGGTGGATCTCCTCCTACTTGATGGTTTTATTTTTTATCCTCCCTTCATCCTGGTATAAGAGATAAGAAAGATATCGCCCCAGGTGGGACTCGAACCCACAATCCCTGGCCGAGGCCAGTGCCTTAACCATTAGGCCACTGGAGCTTTGCTCTCTATCTACTATCTGTCTGTCTATCACTCACCCCCCCCCCCCCCTATATCTATCTATACTTTATCTGTCTATGTATCTAATATCTATATATATTTTATTTTTTATCTAATATCTTTCCATCTCTCACTCACCCCCCCCCCCCCTATATCTATCTAGCTAACCCTAAACCTTATGATGATTCAGAGGAAGGCGAAAACCCCCTTTGGTCATATTATCTCCAAAGGGGTAAAATTCCTTCCTGACCCCATAAGGCGATCGGATAATCCCTGAATCATCAGTCTAGAATGTCCATTCCCCTGTACATTGCTCAGAATGTAGAGACGGGACCCCAACTGAAGGCCCCACAATCCAGAAGGCCATTTATAAAGAGGTCTGATCTCAAACTCCACCCCTCCAGGGAGCAACCTACCCCAATCACTGCCAGAGTCACTACTGCACATACAATGGGCAGGAAATGTGGAGGAGGAGCGGGCTATGGGGGAGGAGTTTAAATGGCATGCCTTGAACCACTTAAAGTGGACCTATACTCGCCTCCCCTCACACCCCCGCCACCCTCAAAATCTTCACCGTCTTCTAGGTTCCAGATCTTCAGCCAACTTGATTGACTAGTCATGAGGTCAGACTGAGCGCAGCCTCAGAACTTTCCTGAGACATTCCTCTTGCCACCGCTTGTCTCCGGAGAGTTCCTGTCTCCTTCCTAGCTATGTAGTCAGGCTTGGTGCCCCCACACTTCCCCCAAACAACATACCTAGGAAGGAGATGTCCACTTTTCTCAGCTCTAGGCACTTTCCTGAGATAAATGGTGACAAGAGGAATGCAGAGGGAATGCCCCCCCATTCCTTTTGCATTCCTCTTGCCGCTGCTTGTCTCAGGAGAGTACCTGTCTAGCTATGTTGTCGGACGGCTGCAGGCGTAGAGGGTGCGCTCAGTCTAAACTCGTGGTCAGTCAATCAAGATGGCTGAAGATCTGGAACCTAGAAGACGGAGAGGTGAAGATTTTGAGGGCGGTGGGGGTGTGAGGGGAGGGGAGTATAGTTCCACTTTAAGTGGTTCAAGCCATGCCATTTAGACTCCTCCCTGTATTGTCTGGGTGTGTGGATCTTACAAGTCTGACTTCTTCAAAATTCGCTGTCTTCGTTGGAGCTTTCGGTGGAGCTGTCTGAGTCTACGGTGCAGAGAAAAAAATCCAGGCTCCTCCATTTTTCAGGGACTTCTTTTTCGATGCAGGAAACGTCTTTGCGTTTATTCTCAATCTCTCGTTCTTCATTGGCCAGAAATTCCTCCATATTCATATTTAAATCTTCAGTTTGTTCGAGAATCTGGAAGGAGAAAATAACATTCGTTAGTGTTCCAGATTGATACAGTAAATGGTGACAAAGCTTGGTGAGCCCAACCCCCCCGACGTGCAGCAAATACCCCAAGAGGGATCCTTCAACCCTAGCTCCCTCTAGTGATCAGAAAAAGCACTGCACTGCATTAACACATCCTTGACGTGTGTATATATAGATACAGTGACTCTGTGCTGTCGCCCCAGGACAGGAAGTGTGTTTCTGGTGGGATTAAGCTGTGTGCCTGACACATGCATAATAATTATCACCAATAATAAACAGAATTCCTTCAGACAAGTCCCCAGACCATGTGATTGTGCGGTGATTGCAAAATCACAAATGTGAGAATTCTGTACAAAAAACACATCTTAGATGCTGCTGAATAATCTCCCCTCCCCCAATATACATGGACCCTCCATTATTTATATACTTACCGGCTGTGGTGTAAATGCTGCGGGTGACGTTCCTTTCTCCACCTCGTCCCAGTCAGTTGTCTTGAAAAATGGGTGGCGTCTGATGTCACGTACCATGTATGCCCGTGTTTCCTGGTCTTCCCATAAGAGCTGTAAAAAAGAAAGAAATATGATAAGAAACACAGTGAGAACAACAACAATATGTGACCAATAGAACTCCCCATTGTAATCTTTGATTCTGACAGTGACATATTTCAGCTTCCTTGATTTTGCTTGTGAACCCGCCACTATGTTATGATTGGATGGGGTTGTAGCATGGTACCTGGTATAGTACATGCTCAGGGTGAATATAAGTGAAGGCAGATCCTTCCACTAAGCAGTCAGTGTGATAAAAGTATTGCTATGACCCACATGAATGTGTGGTGGGAAGAATGTAGAGTTGTGTGTTCTGAACTCCTAACAAGATCTGTATAACCTGGAAAGGGTTTTGTCTGTAAAGAGAAGGTAAAGCTGTGTATACTCACCATAGTTATGAGATCCTCGAGGTGAACATTCCTGTCATTTGGACGAACTCGGTTCTCGGGACGTCCTGGCGCAGTCTCCTGGAGTTTCTTGATCTGTCTGATCTGATGCGCGCTAATAGACATCTCATTCACCATCTCTCCTAAGGAGTAATAGTCCGCTGTGGCGTCGTATGGTTCCCCTTTTATGATCTGTAGAAACACAAGGAGAGAAAAAAGGATGAGAACATTCCTAGGCCAGGCAAAGGATAGACGGGACTCCATGCTGACATATGTGATGTATGAAGCCTTCCAGGAGTCCTAAAATTGTGCTCAAAATACATCAAACTAAGGCGGAGCTTGTGAATGTTGGAGGTGGGGCTTAACATTTATATATAGTCAAAACTTTTGTTTTCTACATTTTGGATAGAGTATGGAAGGGTTGAGACCCCTGCCAGTTTATTTTTTGCTGTCTGTGTGCCATTGGGGGAATTTCCCTTCACTTCCTGTCCCCGGGATTCAAGAGGAAGTCAAAGGAATTCTCCCAAAGTGAGAGAAACTCTACTCTTAGGATCTTGTCCCCAAACAGGTGTCACCATTGGAAGACTTTCCTCTATTCCTGTTCTGGGGACAGCTGTAACATTTTGCATCCTGCTGTATTTTCTTTCTCGCTAACAATGGTCACCAGTACATAAAGAGTGTGACTTCCCTAATGAGGACACCAATAAAAACCTGAGAGAGGGTCTAACCCTATCCATTTAGTCTGCATTCATACATTGGCATTTTGAGCTGCACATCGCGTGAAGGTTGTCGCCCAAATAAAAGTTCAGGAACTTCTTTTAGGCAGCATGCTTCACGCAATGCGTTTACCACAATTGCAGCGCAGTTGATCACGTGACAATCGCGGCAGAACCTCACCACATTTTTTAGGTGGGATTCAAAAAAATGGTGTCTGAAATGTACATTGTGCGATTTGTCATTCACACCTGGGTATTTGGAAGTCAAGATTCAAAATGTCCATGTGTGAATGTGGCCTTAATGAAAGCGGAGCCCCTTAATCTCTTCTCTATATTCCGTAGTAAATATTACAATTCAGTCTAAAATCAAGAATCTTACCTCTGGGGCTATGTAACCGGGTGTACCCGCATATCCTACGACCTTAACGTTCTCAGTGACTCCGGCCACTGCGATACCAAAATCACCGATCCTGATGTGACCGTCGCTGTCCAATAGAATGTTCTCGGGTTTGAGATCTCTGTGAAGAAAAGAAGTGAACCGTTAGCCCTGCATATCCCACATTATAATAACGAAAGGGTGGACATTGGCTTCTCTTATATCTGCCTACAGGAAGACCTCTGTCCCAGAATTCCCAGCTCCGCCCACCTGCTATATACATCATGAGGAGGTCTCACTCCTCTTGCTGGATTTTATATAAATCCTCCATTAAGCAGAATATGGCATGAGCAGGGAGACTTCTATAGCCGATGGAAGGAGACAGCGCAACTGGGAAGTCTTCCTGATTCAATAAAACCAGAAGCCAAGGGGGGATTGTTAGTCAGCTAATTTAATACTTACCTATGGACAACCGCACGATCATGGAGGTATTGCATGCCGCAAATAATCTCTGCAGTGAGACATCTGAAGGAGAAAGAAAAATATGAATTAGCATTTAGAATCATCACAGACCAATAAAAGGTAAAAATGAAGAGACTTCCCCCTATAGTACATAGGGGTTTAGATGGACGGGGCTCAGTGGGAGTGGCCTGGTTGTGTCACTGCCTGTTCTCATTGGTCAGCCACCCCCCAACGCCATCACAACCGTCATTGGACTTACCTTATCATGTTGTCGGGAAATGGAGCTGAAGCCTCCATCAGTTCCCGTAGAGTCCCGCCACTCAGGAATTCCATGGCAAAGACTAGATGAGTCTGTTTGAAAATAAGAGATAAAGGTTACATTAGAGACAAGTAAGATTTCACTTTGTGGAGGAATATAGGAAGGCTGGGGGTAAAGTACAGGAATAGGATAAAAAAAACCTGGGAGATAAAAAGACTTACCTCTGTTTGGAATGTCAAATACAGACGAGTGATATATGGCTGGTCATCGCACTCTTTCAGTATGTTATACTCTTCATTTTCATGGACAGGATTACATTTTCCCAGTTCAATCATCTTCATCGCCACCTTCTGTTGATTGGAGGGATGGGAGGCCAACATCACCTTCCCAAAGGCCCCTTCTCCAAGTTTTTTATGGATGGTAAAATCTTCCAACGCAACCCTACATGTCCTATCCTCTGCGCCGGATGGGACCGGTGACAATGTCTCCTCCTCTGCGCCGGATGGGACCGGTGACAATGTCTCCTCCTCTGCGCCGGATGGGACCGGTGACAATGTCTCCTCCTCTCTGCTGGATGGGACCGATGAAATTGTCCCATGGACTGTGTTGCTGGGCATTGGAGTACCTAAAGATTTCTTACTCTCAATGTCCCTGTTGAAAGAGGCTTCATCTGATGAAGACCAATATCTCCATCTCTCGTTGGTGGATAGAGTCTCCTGTATTGGTTGGTCCTTGGTGATGTTCTTGCTGGATGGGATCACTTCTCTTTCCTCATCCTCGGTGGATAGGATCACTTCTAAGTCCTCATCCTCAGTGGATAGGATCACTTCTAAGTCCTCATCCTCGGTGGATAGGATCACTTCTAAGTCCTCATCCTCGGTGGATAGGATCACTTCTAAGTCCTCATCCTCAGTGGATAGGATCACTTCTAAGTTCTCATCCTCGGTGGATGGGATCACTTCTAAGTCCTCATCCTCAGTGGATAGGATCACTTCTGAGCCCACATCCTCGGTGGATGGGATCTCTTCTCTTTCCTCATCCTCGGTGGATGGGATCACTTCTGAGCCCACATCCTCGGTGGATGGGATCTCTTCTAAGTTCTCATCCTCAGTGGATAGGATCATTTCTAAGTCCTCATCCTCGGTGGATGGGATCTCTTCTCTTTCCTCATCCTCGGTGGATAGGATCCCTTCTGAGCCCACATCCTCGGTGGATGGGATCTCTTCTCTTTCCTCATCCTCGGTGGATGGGATCACTTCTGTTTCCTTGTCCTTTGTGGTTTCATCCTGTGGAGTTGGTCCAGCCTGTGTGGTGATTGAAGCCACTGGGGTTTCCTCACTCTCACTGAAGGATAAAACCACTGGAGTCGGCTCATCATCGGTGGTTGGGTCATTGTTTGCTTCTGGGGAGAATAAAAAAAAAACAATTATTTCTATTCCTGCTATTTATATATCATTTATTGATGTTATACAGAATGACATATAAAATGGTTGTAAACCTCAGACATGAAATATGAACAAAGTACATCCTTCTATACTGTGTACTTGTGTCTATCCAAAGCAGTGAGTGCAGCCCCCATACAGAGCCCAGAACAAGCCCAGTCAACATTAGTACTCCCAGTGACAATGATGGGGATGGCGGTGATGGGGGAAGCCGCTCTGTCAGGCTGCCATGTGCAATAATTTAGTTTATAATTGAGCTGTCTGTCAGGTCTGTGCATCTCCTTCACACCTGATACCTGTCACCTCACACCTGTCACCTTCAAATCTGATTGGCTGCCCAACGGTCAACTGAAGGGTCGGCCAACTGACAAATGCTGCTGCTAATTGCAAGTCATTGTCTCATTATTTCCTATCCTGCTACAGGAAGGATCCCAATGGAGAGATTTCCCTTCATTATCTAATCTGTATACAAGACTTGGGAAGAAATATCTCCTAGACCATTGTCACCGAAAGCCGTGTCCCCATCAGATTTCCCCTCTATTCCTATCCTGGTGGATCTTCGATCACTTCCTCTCCTGGTGACATTGGTGATCATATAGAGAGGATGAATGTCCATAATGGAGACCTGACAGGGCTTCTAACACTTCCCTTCTCTATGCAGTGACCCTTCTAGGTGTATATAGCAGTGACCTCAGTGTATATAGTATATATGTGGGTGACATCAATTCTATTACTTTACAGTGCTTGCATTATTTTGTCTATTATAATACTTACCAATGACATCATCTTTTGTGAATTTTGGTTGAGGAATGGGCTGAAGTCTGTGTTCAGCTTCCTCCTCCCCCCGCCCATTTGCCCTCCCCTCACCCCTTGGAGGGGTGGTATCCTCAGGTGGGCGGTCCTCTCTAATGGGGTTCACACTGAGAAGTACAACGTTGTCCTCTTTGTTGGTGATCAGAGGAATCATCACATTGTATCTTCCCTTCTTCTTCTTCAATAGCTGTCTAATTGCCCAACACCCACCCTTCTGAGGGGTAGGTATTATAGGCTGGGTGGTAGGTGGGTGATCCTCTCTTATGGGGTTCACACTGAGAAGTACAACGTTGTCCTCTTTGTTGGTGATCAGAGGAATCGTCACATTGTATCTTCCCTTCTTCTTCTTCAATAACTGTCTAATTGCCCAACACCCACCCTTCTGGGGGGTAGGTATTATAGGCTGGGTGGTAGGTGGGTGATCCTCTATTAAAGGTCCCACTTTCAGTAATAAAACAGGTTCCTCTGTGATGGTTTTCAGGGAATCCTGCAACTGATACATTTTATTTCTCCCAAAAAGCCGCATCATTCAATAATAATGAGCAAAACGCAGAGAATACAGAACCGCTTCCTTCTCCTTCCGACACAAGATTCTGTCTGAGCTCCAACTGCCGGTGAGCTTTCTTTATCTGAGGTTCTGTCACTGTGTTGCCATGACAATAACTGCCAATATGCAAATGAGGTCCACTGCTGTGTGCTTTGTCTGGTAGCAGCTGGGGTTGTGTTGCCATGACAATAACTGCCAATATGCAAATGAGGTCCGTCCCCAACTGGTAAACAACATCTTTTTTTTTTTTTTAATAAAAATAAATGCGGGACATTTATGATTTATTTAAATCTGCTTTCTTTCATGTTTAAAGCCTCCAGTCCTATAATAAAATCATTTTATTCATTTTTGTAGACTCAATTCACAAAGCTGTCACATCAGCTTGAGCATTTTTAGCTCAGTGACCTTTCAAATCTGTTGGCTGTTAACTGACGTATTTTTTTTCTTTTTAATTTAAACCTTTCATGCCTAAGCTTTTTTTCTGACATTTGTTGCTTACAAGTTATAATCTGTATTTTTTGCTAGAAAATCACTTCGAACCCCCAAACAGTATATATATATATGTGTATGTGTGTATATATATATATATATATATATATATTTTTTTTTAAGCAAAGGCCCTAGAGAATAAAATGGCGATCATTGCAATATTTTATGTCACACGGTATTTGCGCAGTGGTCTTTCAAACGCAATTTTTTTGGGTAAAAAAAAAGACACTTTTATAAATTAAAAAAATAAATTATTAAAGTTAGCCCAATTTTTTAGTATAATGTGAAAGATGATGTTATGCCGAGTAAATAAATACATAACATGTCAAGCTTTAAAATTGCACACACTCGTGGAATGGCGCAAAACATCGGTAGTTATAAATCTCCATAGGCGATTCTTTAAATTTTTTTTACAGTTTACATGTTTAGAGTTACAGAGGAGCTCTTGGGCTAAAATTATTGTTCTCGCTCTAACGTTTGCCAGGATACCTCACATGTGTGGTTTGAACATCGTTTACATACGCGGACGCGACCTAGGTATGCATTCGCTTCTGTGTGCGAGCAAGCGGGCCGGGGGTGCTTTAATTTTTTTTTTTTTTACACTTTCCCTTTAAAAAAAAAAATGTTGATCACTTTTACTCCTATTACAAGGAATGTAAACATCCCTTGTAATGGGAATAGGGCATGACATGTCCTCTTTATGGGGAGATGTGGGGTCTATAAGACCTCACATCTCTCCTCTAGGCTGGAAAGCCTGAAATAAAAAAATATATATAAACAATCTCAGGCTTTCGTTTACTTCCGCAGCCAAGATGTGACATCATAATGTCGTGCCCGGGCCTCTGAGAGTCATAGAGACTGCCGGGGACCATCTGGCCCTCGGTTCTCTCTATGGCTAACTTCCGGCATCGGCGGATTCCTTCCCGTGCGATCGGCGAGCCGGTAGAAGCACAGGAGGGCAGCGGGGGAGGGTGGGGGGGACGACGACATCCCCTTCCGCCTGTAAGAACGATCAAGCAGCTGAACAGCCGCTATGATTGTCCTTATGGTGCAGGGAATCGCCGGCTGAAATAAAATGATATCTGAATGATCCCTGCAGCTGCACCCATCATTCAGATATCTCCACTGAAAGCCCAGGACGTCATCTGACCTACTGCAGTATGGAAGTAGTTACATTTTACAAACACACATCAGTTATTTAGGGGGGTCCCCTATTTCTTATCATAGTATATGTCCAGTACCAGCCTGTAATACTCCTCCATTACTAGTCCATTCCTCACCATACAGGACTCTGATAGTTGGACTGACAATCATTCCACCATACAACACCTAATACATTTGATATAATTTTATACAGATAGATGGCGCTCTCTAATGGTGGGATTTCATTGGCACTTGTTTTTTTTATTATTATTTTTATACATAAAGGAAGAAAACTGAATAAAAAAAAAAATATCTCCCTGACTTTCTATTATTATTTCTATAAAGGCAGCGATTGTGGTGTAAATGATCCCTCATTAATGGAGGAAAACTCCCTGGAGGATTAAACTGCATTGTGTGCAATGGCCAGATGTCTTCTTTAACCACTTAACAACCGGCCCATAGCCGAATGACGGCTGCAGGGCGGTTGCTTAACTCTGGGAGGGCGTACTATGACATCCTCCCAGAATTCCCCTCTCGCGCGCCCCCTGGGGCGCGCACCCGAACACATCCGTGACCGCCGGGTCCTCCACAGATCCCGGTCAATGGCCGCTGATCGCGGCCGTTTACCATGTGATCGCGCCGTCAAATGACGGCGCGATCACATGTAAACAGACCGGCGTCATTTGATGACGCCGGTTCCTCTCCTCCCCTCCTGTGTACCGATCGGTACACTGTGAGCGGAGAGGGGGATGGATGGATGGCTGCAGCGCTGTAGGCTGGATGTGTAGTGCCCACAGCGCTGCACGGTGACATCCATCCATCCATGCTCAGCCATCCCCACTACTCCTGCAATGCTGTGCAATACTCTGCAATGCCCCACAATACCCCGCAGTACCCTGCAACAGCCCGCCGTACCCCGCCATACCTCGCCATACCCCGCCATACTCCGCCATACTCCGCCATACCCCGCCATACCCCGCAATACCCCGCAATAGCCCGCCATACCCCGCCATACTCCGCCATACCCCGCCATACCCCGCAATAGCCCGCCATACCCCGCCATACTCCGCCATACCCCGCCATACTCTGCAATACCCCGCCATACTCTGCAATTCCCCGCAATACCCAGCCATACCCTGCCATGCTGAGCCATGCTCGGCTGTACTCGGCCTCTGTATGTGGCCAGGCTGTGGAAGTCTCACACATGTGGTATCGCCGTACTCAGGAGGAGGAGGAAAATCTATTTTGGGGTGTCATTTTTGGTATGTACATGTTATGTGTTAGAAATATTGTATAAATGGACAACTTTGTGTTAAAAAAAAAAAAATGCGTTTTAACCACTTCCCACCCGCCGGCCGTCATACGACGTCCTTGACTTTGTGCGGGGATATCTGAATGACGGGTGCAGCTACAGGCACCATTCAGATATCAGCTTTTTCAGCCAGCGATTCCCTAAACCATGAGAATGATCATAGCGGCTGTTCCACTGCTTGATCGTTGTTACGGGAGGCGAGAGGGGATGTCCCCCCCTCCCGCCACCCTCCAGTGCTTCTACCGACTCACGGCTACGATCAAAGCCAGGATCGTTTTTTTTTTTAATTTCAGGCACAGCCTAGAGGTGCGATGTGGGGTCTTATTGACCCCATATCTCACTGTAAAGAGGACCTGTCATGCCATATTCCTATTACAAGGGATGTTTACATTAGGAATAAAAAATAGGAATAAAAGTGGTCAAAATTTTTTTTTTTTTGGAAAAAAGCATCAAACTAAAATAAATAAAGTAAAATGAACAATAAAAAAAAAAAAAAAAAATTTTTAAAGCGCCCCTGTCCGTGTGCTCGCATGCAGAAGCGAACGCATACGTAAGTCCTGGCCACATATGAAAACCGTGTTCAAACCACACATGTGAGGTATCGCTGCGATCGGTAGAGTGAGAGCAATGGTTTTGGCCCTAGACCTTCTCTGTAACTCAAAACATGTAACCAGTAAAAGTTTTTAAAGCGTCGCCTATGGGGATTTTTGAGTAGCAAAGTTTGGCGCCATTCCACAAGCGCGTGCAATTTTGAAAGGTGACATGTTGGGTATCTATTTACTCGGCGTAACTTCATCTTTCACATTATGCAAAAAGATTGGGCTAACATTACTGTTTTGGTTTTTGTAAAGCACAAAACGTTTTTTTTTTTTTAAAAAACGCGTTAAAAAAATTGCTGCGCAAATACCGTGCGAGATAAAAAGTTGCAATGACCGCCATTGTATTCTCTAGGGTCTCTGCTAAAAAAACATGTATAATGTTTTGGGGTTCTATGTAATTTTCTAGCTAATAAATGATTATTTTTACATGTAGGAGAGAAATGTCAGAATTGGCCTGGGCACTCCAGAACGCCTGAAGGTGCTCCCTGCATGTTGGGCCTCTGTATGTGGCCACGCTGTGTAAAAGTCTCACACATGTGGTATCGCCATACTCAGGAGTAATAGCAGAATGTGTTTTGGGGTGTAATTTGTGGTATGCATATGCTGTGTGTGAGAAATAACCTTCTATTGTGACAATTTTGTGGAAAAAAAAAGTTAAAAAAAAAACTTGATTTTGCAAAGAATTGAGGGAAAAAATTACAACTTCAAAAAACTCATCATGCATCTTTCTAAAAACCTTGGATTGTCTTCTTTCCAAAAAGGGGTCATTTGGGGGGTATTTGTACTTTTCTGGCATGTTAGGGTCTCAAGAATATAGATAGGCCGTCAGTACTTCAGGTGTGATCAATTTTCAGATATTCGCACCATAGCTTTTGGACTCTATAACTTTCACAAAGACCAAATAATATCCACCGATTTGGGTTATTTTTACCAAAGATATGTAGCGGTATAAATTTTGGCCAAAATATATGAAGAAAAATTACTAATTTGCAAAATATTATAACAGAAATGAAGAAAAATTTATTTTTTTACAGATTTTTCGGTCTTTTTTCTTTTATAGCGCAAAAAATAAAGAACCCAGCGGTGATTAAATACCACCAAAAGAAAGCTCTATTTGTGTGAAAAAAAGGAAAAAAATTTCATATAGATACAGTGTTGCATGACTGAGTAATTGTCATTCAAAATGTGAGAGCACCAAAAGCTGAAAATTGGTCTGGTTAGGAAGGGGGTTTAAGTGCCCAGTTGTCAAGTGGTTAAATCCAAAACATTTTATCCCTCAGAACAATGCAGTGCACCTCAACACACGTAATCACACTGCTATTGGTCAGTCCTCTGGAAGTGTTGGGGCCACACCTGAGGCCTATTCTTGTTCTTCAAGTTGCCCAACACTGCTTTAGCGCTTCTGATTATCTGTAAAGTTACAAAGCCTCCAGCAGCTCATTACACCAACTATACCAATCAGCCATAACATTATGACCACCCAATATATACATATCACCCCTACCACCCAATATATACATATCACCCCACCACCCAATATATACATATCACCCCACCACCCAATATATACATATCACCCCTACCACCCGATATATATATATCACCCCCACCACCCAATATATACATATCACCCCACCACCCAATATATACCTATAACCCCTACCACCCGATATATACATATCACCCCTACCACCCGATATATACATATCACCCCCACCACCCGATATATACATATCACCCCTACCACCCAATATATACATATCACCCCCACCACCCAATATATACATATCACCCCCACCACCCAATATATACATATCACCCCACCACCCAATATATACATATCACCCCTACCACCCAATATATACATATCACCCCACCACCCAATATATACATATCACCCCTACCACCCAATATATACATATCACCCCCACCACCCAATATATACATATCACCCCTACCACCCGATATATACATATCACCCCTACCACCCAATATATACATATCACCCCTACCACCCGATATATACATATCACCCCTACCACCCGATATATACATATCACCCCTACCACCCGATATATACATATCACCCCCACCACCCAATATATACATATCACCCCTACCACCCAATATATACATATCACCCCTACCACCCGATATATACATATCACCCCCACCACCCAATATATACATATCACCCCTACCACCCGATATATACATATCACCCCTACCACCCGATATATACATATCACCCCCACCACCCGATATATACATATCACCCCCACCACCCGATATATACATATCACCCCCACCACCCAATATATACATATCACCCCACCACCCAATATATACATATCACCCCACCACCCAATATATACATATCACCCCCACCACCCGATATATACATATCAGCCCCACCACCCGATATATACATATCACCCCACCACCCAATATATACATATCACCCCTACCACCCGATATATACATATCACCCCTACCACCCAATATATACATATCACCCCACCACCCAATATATACCTATCACCTCTACCACCCAATATATACATATCACCCCTACCACCCAATATATACATATCACCCCCACCACCCAATATATACATATCACCCCTACCACCCGATATATACATATCACCCCTACCACCCGATATATACATATCACCCCTACCACCCGATATATACATATCACCCCTACCACCCGATATATACATATCACCCCCACCACCCAATATATACATATCACCCCTACCACCCAATATATACATATCACCCCTACCACCCGATATATACATATCACCCCCACCACCCAATATATACATATCACCCCTACCACCCGATATATACATATCACCCCTACCACCCGATATATACATATCACCCCCACCACCCGATATATACATATCACCCCCACCACCCGATATATACATATCACCCCCACCACCCAATATATACATATCACCCCACCACCCAATATATACATATCACCCCTACCACCCAATATATACATATCACCCCCACCACCCGATATATACATATCAGCCCCACCACCCGATATATACATATCACCCCACCACCCAATATATACATATCACCCCTACCACCCGATATATACATATCACCCCTACCACCCAATATATACAGTATCTCACAAAAGTGAGTACACCCCTCACATTTTTTGTAAATCTTTTCTTCTATCTTTTCATGTGACAACACTGAAGAAATGACACTTTGCTACAATGTAAAGTAGTGAGTGTACAGCTTGTATAACAGTGTAAATTTGCTGTCCCCTCAAAAAAACTCAACACACAGCCATTAATGTCTAAACCGCTGACAACAAAAGTGAGTACACCCCTAAGTGAAAATGTCCTAATTGGGCCCAAAGTGTCAATATTTTGTGTGGCCACCATTATTTTCCAGCACTGCCCTAACCCTCTTGGGCATGGAGGTCACCAGAGCTTCACAGGTTGTCACTGGAGTCCTCTTCCCCTCCTCCATGAGGACATCACAGAGCTGGTGGATGTTAGAGACCTTGCGCTCCTCCACCTTCCGTTTTGAGGATGTCCCACAGATGCTCAAAAGGGTTTAGGTCTGGAGACATTCTTGGCCAGTCCGTCACCTTTACCCTCAGCTTCTTTAGCAAGGCAGTGGTCATCTTGGAGGTTGTGTTTGGGGTTGGGGGTTGTTATCATGTTGGAATACTGCCCTGTGGCCCAGTCTCTGAAGGGAGGAGATCATGCTCTGCTTCAGTATATCACAGTACATGTTGGCATTCATGGTTCCCTCAATGATCTGTAGCTCCCCAGTGCCGGCAGCACTCATGCAGCCCCAGACCATGACCCTCCCACCACCATGCTTGACTGTAGGCAAGACACACTTGTCTTTGTACTCCTCACCTGGTTGCCGCCACACACGCCTGACACCATCTGAACCAAATAAGTTTATCTTGGTCTCATCAGACCACAGGACCTGGTTCCAGTAATCCATGTCCTTAGTCTGCTTGTCTTCAGCAAACTGTTTGCAGACTTTCTTGTGCATCATATTTAGAAGAGGCTTTCTTCTGGGATGACAGCCATGCAGACCAATTTGATGCAGTGTGCGGCGTATGGTCTGAGCACTGACAGGCTGACCCCCCACCCCTTCAACCTCTGCAGCAATGCTGGCAGCACTCATACCTCTATTTCTCAATGACAACCTCTGGATATGACGCTGAGCACGTGACCTCAACTTCTTTGGTCGACCATGGCGAAGCCTGTTCTAAGTGGAACCTGTCCTGTTAAACCTCTGTATGGTCTTGGTCACCGTGCTGCAGCTCAGTTTCAGGGTCTTGGCAATCTTCTTATAGCCTAGCCTATAGCCATCTTTATGTAGAGCAACAATTCTTTTTTTCAGATCCTCAGATAGTTCTTTGCCTTGAGGTGCCATGTTGAACTTCCAGTGACCAGTATGAGAGAGTGAGAGAGATAACACCAAATTTAACACACCTGCTCCCCATTCACACCTGAGACCTTGTAACACTAACGAGTCACATGACAACGAGGAGGGAAAATGGCTAATTGGGCCCAATTTGGACATTTTCACTTAGGGGTGTACTCACTTTTGTTGCCAGAGGTTTAGACATTAATGGCTGTGTGTTGAGTTATTTTGAGGGGACAGCAAATTTACACTGTTATACAAGCTGTACACTCACTACTTTACATTGTAGCAAAGTGTCATTTCTTCAGTGTTGTCACATGAAAAGAAGAAAAGATTTACAAAAATGTGAGGGGTGTACTCACTTTTGTGAGATACTGTATGAGCATTCTCTTAGCAAAAATCCCCCCACAAAAACACTGAGCACTAATCTGCTTACCCCCTATGTATAAATGTCCCCTCTTGGTTGCACATCTTACCCCTCCTAACACAAATCTTCTTCCCCCCACCTCCCAACACAAATCCCCTAAATCACCACTCTTAGCACCCCCCCCCCAAAAAAAAAAAGAAATCCTCTCCTAGAACAATACTTCCCCATTCTGACACCCCCCAAATCCCCCCTTCCAACTCAAATCCCCCCCATCTGCTTCTGGCACCCCCTCACCTCACATGATACCACAGTGTCCAGGGCAGCTGCCCCTCCTGCCCATCCCTTGTCCTGGCCCTGTTTATGTCCCAGTGATGTGTGATCATATGTGCACCCCCTTAGTAAATCAGGCCCACTAGCTCAGCACAAGGGGAGGTTCAGTAAATCTTAGGGAAGGCAGGTCACTATAAGGGTCAGATAGAGTTGCCACCTGTCCGGGATTCATCGGGACAGTTCGGGTTTTGAATCATGTGTCCAGGTTTCAGTACACCTGAAACCTGGACACATTTCACACCTAATCTCATCGGGATTCCCCCTATAACAGCCACCCCCTCTGCATCTTCTGCTGCTCACCACCATCAGCTCTCCCCCTTCCTCTGCACCTTTGGCCTCTCACCGTCCCCAGCTGTCCCCCTCCATCGGCACTTCAGTTTACACTCTACCCCCCTGCACGGTTTCCGTTCTCACTTGGCTTCTCCCTGAGCCTCTTCTGCTCCTCATCTATCCATGCTTTGGTCCACCTCCACTGTAACACAACCTAACTGCCTTCCATTCACATTACATGCTGCTTGATCTCTCACTCCCACTAGCAATGCCGCATCTCACTTCAGAACTGCCGCTTTCCCATTCATTCAACCTCTTCCTTCTCCTCACCACCGACTCTGGTCCTCCCCTGATCATTGCCTCCTTGTTCACATCCATCCGCATCTCTCACCTTAAAGAGCAAGCTCCCTTCTCTCTGCAAGTCTCTTTCCATTCCTTTCCCCCCCTTCCCATCCATGTCTGAATTCCACCCAACTCCACCAACCTACCACCTATCTATTCCACCCAACTCTACCAACCCACCACCTATCTATTCCACCCAATTCCACCAACCCACCACCTATCTATTCCACCCAACTCCACCAACCCACCACCTATCTATTCCGCCCAACTCCACCAATCCACCACCTATCTATTCCACCCAACTCCACCAACCCACCACCTATCTATTCCACCCAACTCCACCAACCCACCACCTATCTATTCCACCCAACTCCACCAACCCACCACCTATCTATTCCACCCAACTCCACCAACCCACCACCTATCTATTCCACCCAACTCCACCAACCCACCACCTATCTATTCCGCCCAACTCCACCAATCCACCACCTATCTATTCCGCCCAACTCCACTAACCCACCACCTATCTATTCCATCCAACTCCACCAACCCACCACCTATCTATTCCACCCAACTCCACCAACCCACCACCTATCTATTCCACCCAACTCCACCAACCCACCACCTATCTATTCCACCCAACTCCACCAACCCACCACCTATCTATTCCACCCAACTCCACCAACCCACCACCTATCTATACCACCCAACTCCACCAACCCACCACCTATCTATTCCACCCAACTCCACCAACCCACCACCTATCTATTCCACCCAACTCCACCAACCCACCACCTATCTACTCCACCAACCCACCACCTATCTATTCCACCCAACTCCACCAACCCACCACCTATCTATTCCACCCAACTCCACCAACCCACCACCTATCTATTCCACCCAACTCCACCAACCCACCACCTATCTATTCCACCAACTCACCACCTATCTATTCCACCCAACTCCACCAACCCACCACCTATCTATTCCACCCAACTCCACCAACCCACCACCTATCTATTCCACCAACCCACCACCTATCTATTCCACCTAACTCCACCAACCCACCACCTATCTATTCCACCCAACTCCACCAACCCACCACCTATCTATTCCACCAACCCACCACCTATCTATTCCACCCAACTCCACCAACCCACCACCTATCTATTCCACCCAACTCCACCAACCCACCACCTATCTATTCCACCCAACTCCACCAACCCACCACCTATCTATTCCACCAACCCACCACCTATCTATTCCACCCAACTCCACCAACCCACCACCTATCTTTGCTGCATCCCCTCTTTCCATCGCCAGTCATCCCCCTCACTCACATTCCCCCCACCTTCCTGTCCTAGGTTACCCCTCCCCTTGCAGCCCCTCCTATTTATACTACCCAAAACCCCACATGCCCCCCCCCCACCCACCCTGCCACATTATTACTCTCATTGACACATCCAAAGGTGTCCAAGGTCTTTTACTAATCCTACGGGGTATACTACAAATAAATTACCGTGCGCCACTAAGGTGTTTGGGGTTGGCTTGAAGAAAAGGTGGCAACCCTAGATGGAGGAGGAGTGCAGACTGTCCGACATCCACAGAAGACTACAAAATGTTTATGGAGATTACACCATTGATAAGGGCAATGTCTTGTTATTGGTGACTTTGCCAATGGTGTCATCTGTGTAAACCTTCTGTAGCCTTCTGTGGATGTCAGACAGCCTGCGCCCCTCATTGCTTCTGCTTGGAATCCATTATTTACCTGCAATGAATAAAAAGAAGAGTTACTATAAAGGAAGATTTACTCTACCAAAATGTAACCTTTGTACAACCTATGTAAGTTATAAAATAAAGTTCTGCCCCTCTTGTATTACATTCAGTACAGCCCTGATATACGTAATGCCGAGTCTGTAGGAGCATTCCATAGACAGGTGTAAAGATCTGCATGGCAACAAACACAATCTGATCTCTTCTCATAGAGCCGGTAATTACTTGTGTCTGTACTTTTTCAGTAAATCTCACAAGCCGTCATCCAGCAAAGAGAACCTGTCTGCCCAGCAGCCGGAGGACATCAAGAAGATCTTCTCCAGGAACTTGTACCGGATCGGGAAAATGGTGAGATAGTCTTTGGGGGTTATTTACGAAAGGCAAATCCACTTTGCACTACAAGTGCAAACTACAGGTGCAAAGTGCACTTGAAATTGCACTGAAAGTGCACTTGGAAGTGCAGTCACTGTAAATCTGAGGGGAAGATCTGAAATGAGGGGAAGCTCTGCTGATTTTATCATCCAATCATGTGCAAGCTAAAATGCTGTTTTTTATTTTCCTTGCATGTCCCCCTCGGATCTACAGCGGCTGCACTTCTAAGTGCACTTTCAAGTGCACTTTGCACCTGTAGTTTGCAGTTGTAGTGCAAAGTGGATTTGCCTTTATAAAATAACCCCCTTTGATGTCATTACCTGCAGGAAAGAGAAAACTTACCTGAAGGTCACATTCATAAGAAGCTCGGATCACACTGTTCAGGGGGTGTTGGGGTCGGTGTGGACGGGTATTGGGTTTGTCATCAATTTGAGCCGCTTCTGAAATCATCCAGAATTCAGTGACAGGAGCATCTCACCGGCTTCAAGCGGGTTTTACATTCCTAAGCCCCTCGGCCCAGGAGCGTTAAAAGATGTCATAATTATCAGTGAATGGATTGTACAATTGTGTTACTTTGCATGAAATTTAACGCTGATAGTAACATTTAGGAGGCTTTGTGGACATCCTGGACATTTGTGTTTCCTGCAGTAGTTTTTTGTCTCTGCCCCTCCCACATTGGAGAACTTTCCTGCAGTAGTTTGTGTCTCTGCCCCTCCCACAATGGGGAGCTTTCCTGCACTGGTTTGTGTCTCTGCCCCTCCCACAATGGGGAGCTTTCCTGCACTGGTTTGTGTCTCTGCCCCTCCCACAATGGGGAGCTTTCCTGCAGTACTTTGTGTCTCTGCCCCTCCCACAATGGTGAGATTTCCTGCAGTACTTTGTGTCTCTGCCCCTCCCACAATGGTGAGATTTCCTGCAGTACTTTGTGTCTCTGCCCCTCCCACAATGGTGAGATTTCCTGCAGTACTTTGTGTCTCTGCCCCTCCCACAATGGTGAGATTTCCTCCAGTAGTTTGTGTCTCTGCCCCTCCCACAATAGTGAGATTTCCTGCAGTAGTTTGTGTCTCTGCCCCTCCCACAATAGTGAGTTTCCCTGCAATAGTTTGTGTCTCTGCCCCTCCCACAATGGGGAGATTTCCTGCAGTAGTTTGTGTCTCTGCCCCTCCCACAATGTTCCTATTTCCTGTAGCATTTGTCCAGTGCTGGGAATTCCTGCAGGAAGATTGCTCCTCTGGATAGATAAGTACAAGAATCAGGCTTGGAATGACACCATATTGTACATGACAGAAACTAAAGTTTTGGGTGAAGCTTTATAATATTATTTCTACAATTTGTTTTCTTAGGTGAAGTTTTATCCTCTCCTGTCATTTATCCTTTGAACAGACTCCATCGTACAGCAGACACACTCTGACTGCGGACTCCGGGGCCCAACAAGCTAAAGAGATCCTGATCTGGAGACAACAGAGCCTGCAAGTCACTCTCAGCAAGTACGAGCCCCCGTACAGGAAGGAGGTACTCCGCCCCCGCTTACTGCATCTCTACCAATCAGAAATAGGACCTCAGGGGAGGGTTCCTTTAAACTCACCATTCCCTCCCCCACATATTTACTAATCTCACCTCACACATACACCAATCTCCCCTCACCTCCCATATATACCCATGGTTTATTACGTTTTATTTTTCCTCCACTAGATGGCGACACAACACCATATTTCTACTAATATTCATTTTAGCTTTACCAATTTACCAGTTCAATAAAGCCAGATTCTATGAAGTACAGCTTCTGCCCGTGCCGGAACACCAAGGACCCTTCACCTCTCATGTCACTGCTGGTGTAATCCAGGCACTGTAGGGGCAAGGGGTTAGAAGTCAGTTAACCTTCCAGTGTGTTTATGTTATGGACTGTGGGAGAAAAATGGGTCCTCCATAGGAAGCAAGCACAGGGGGAGCATACATACTTTACATTGTAACAAAGTGTCATTTCTTCAGTGTTGTCACATGAGAAGATAGAATAAAATATTTACAATAATGTGAGGGGTGTACTCACTTTATATATATATATATATATATATATATATATATATATACACAGTGGGGACAGAAAGTATTCAGACCCCCTTAAATTTTTCACTCTTTGTTATATTGCAACCATTTGCTAAAAATCATTTAAGTTCACACAGCACCCCATATTGTACACACAGCACCCCATATTGTACACACAGCACCTCATATTGTACACACAGCACCCCATATTGTACACACAGCACCCCATATTGTACACACAGCACCTCATATTGTACACACAGCACCCCATATTGTACACACAGCACCTCATATTGTACACACAGCACCCCATATTGTACACACAGCACTCCATATTGTACACACAGCACCCCATATTGTACACACAGCCCCCCATATTGTACACACAGCACCCCATATTATACACACAGCACCCCATATTATACACACAGCACCCCATATTGTACACACAACACCCCATATTGTACACACAGCACCCCATATTGTACACACAGCCCCCCATATTGTACACACAGCACCTCATATTATACACACAGCCCCCCATATTGTACACACAGCACCCCATATTGTACACACAGCACCTCATATTATACACACAGCACCTCATATTATACACACAGCACCCCATATTGTACACACAGCACCCCATATTATACACACAGCACCCCATATTGTACACACAGCACCCCATATTGTACACACAGCACCTCATATTGTACACACAGCACCTCATATTATACACACAGCACCCCATATTATACACACAGCACCCCCATATTGTACACACAGCACCCCATATTGTACACACATCACCCCATATTGACAGAAAAACACAGAATTGTTGACATTTTTGCAGATTTATTAAAAAAAGAAAAACTGAAATATCACATTGTCCTAAGTATTCAGACCCTTTGCTCAGTATTTAGTAGAAGCCCCTTTTGATCTAATACAGCCATGAGTCTTTTTGGGAAAGATGCAACAAGTTTTTCACACCTGGATTTGGGGATCCTCTGCCATTCCTCCTTGCAGATCCTCTCCAGTTCTGTCAGGTTGGATGGTAAACGTTGGTGGACGGCCATTTTTTTTTTTTAACAGTAATTTTTTTATTGAACGTTTAAGACAGTACAAGCATAATCAGCATCGTTCATGGATCTGATACCAAACAGTTGACTACATATTTGCGACATTACATGCATGAGGGATATTCCATTCCAACACATATTGTAAGAATTTACAAAATGCATACATGTTGCAGAATTATGACATCATATAATTAGCGTTGCGTCGGGGGGGGGGTGGTCCTAAAGAAATACATAGAAATGAAAGCATCTGAGTTACCCCATTCCAGCGGGGGGGGGGGGGGGGAGTCGCCTCCGCTCCCTCAGCCAACTGTGCGAGAGAGAGAGGGGCACGGGGAGGGAGTGGAAGGGAGGAATGCAGGGGGGGGTGTCACACCCCCGAGCGAAGCCCGAGCAGGATCTGATCTTATGACCCATGAGGAAGGACCCATCTCTGCGTCTCCCCCAGCGGGGGCACCCCCCCCCCCCCCCGACCCCAACCAGCAACTGGGGCATCCTCCCTCCATCGGGGCTCAGCCGCATGCGTCTACCCAGCTAGACCACACTTTATCAAATTTCTGAAGACAGTTTCTGCTCTCGTAGGTTATGCGGTATAACGGCAGTACGTTATTTATTGCCTTTTCCCATGCTTCCTTTGTGGGCGCCTCTTTTTGCTTCTATTTAAGGAGTATTTCTCTCCTTGCATAAAATAGAGAATATGTTAAACACAGTTTAATATAGCGGTCTCCTTCTATGTCTTCTAGGTGGCTCAGCAATAGGGTTAGAGGATCAAGTGGTATATCAAAACCGCACACCACTCCCAGCTTGTCTGCCACTGCACTCCAGAACGGGCGTAGTTTGGGACAGGACCAGACCTTATGAAAGAAGGTGCCTGTTTCTAGTTCACATCTGGTACAATTAGGGCTCAGTCCGGGATAGATTCTCGCAAGTCTTTGGGGCGTATAATATGCTCTGTGTATGAATTTTAATTGTATGAATCTATCCTTAGCTGCAATCATTGACGGGATAAATGTAGTTAAACACTCCTCCCACTCCTCCTCTCCCAGAGAGGGAATATCTGCCTGCCATTTAATTCTGGTTCTGTCGGTTTTAACATCGTGGGCCACTGTTAAATTGAGGTATAGGGAGGATAAAGGTTTTTCCAACATCCCGGAGATCAGGAGGCGCTCAATTGAGTCTGGCTCAAGCGACACCTGAGAGGGAAACTGGGCCCTGAGGGCATGCTGCAGCTGCCAGTATCTGAAGAGGAAGGAATTTGGCAAGTTATGAGCCTGCTGCAGCTCTCTAAAGGACGCCAAGACTTCCCTCGGCATAACCTGCTTTAATGTGGTAATACCTCTCTTGGCCCAGGCCGCCGGGTCTGGAATGTTGGAAAGATGTGGGAGCATGGGATTGGGCCAGAGTGGGGTGTGCGGGGGAACACATGATTGTTGTAGTAGAGCAGACCTAGAGGATCTCCACACTTGGATCGTGGTCTTCATTGGACCTGTTACAGCAGGATTGGCTCTCGCTCCCCTATACGGGAGATTGGATAACGCTGCATAGGAGCCCATGATTGCCGCTTCGAGAGTAACTGCTGGGTTTGGTCGAGGTTGCGAAAACCACTACCTCACAGTCACTAAGACAGCCGCCCAGTACCCTGTTTCCCCGAAAATAAGACTTAGCGTGTTTGTCAGTGATGGCTGCAATATAAGCCCTACCCCCCAAATAAGCCCTAGTTAAAGTCCTTGTAGGTCTTATTTTCAGGGTAGGGCTTATTTTCGGGGAAACAGGGTAGGGCTTATTTGGGGGGTAGGGCTTGTATTGCAGCCATCACCGACAATCACGCTAGGTCTTATTTTCGGGGAAACAGGGTAATATACTAGGAAGTTAGGCAATGCTTGTCCGCCTCCAGCTAGTGGAAGATAAAGTATGGTTTTTGCCACCCGTGGGGATTTCCCCGCCCAAATAAAGGAGATCACCACGCTTTCTAGCCAGGGAAAAAAGGATTTAGGTATCAGGTTCGGGGTGTGCCTAAAATAGTACAAGAATTTTGGTAAGTAGATCATTTTTAAAAGATTACCCCTACCCACCGGGTTCAGAGGGAGGGATTTCCAAGTGGAGCACTTCTGTTGAAGTTGGGACAGCGGTGGATAGACATTTTTTTCAAGGTAACCCTTCAACTCACCCCCTACTCTGACTCCCAAGTAGGTGAACTCGTCCACCCATCTCAGAGGGGTTCTCGTATCTGTCCGGGGTAGTGATTTGCAGAGGGGAAAAAGAAGCGATTTGTTCCAATTGATACGAATACCCGAAAAACGACCAAATGTGTCAAATAAGGCTAAGGCTGCACGCAGGGAATTAGAGGCATCAGCCAAATAAAGGAGTGAGTCATCTGCGTACAAAGAAATTTTCTCTATAAGTGCGCCCACTCTTATACCCTTGACCGCTTCCTCCGCCCTACCCTGTTTCCCCGAAAATAAGACCTAGCGTGATTGTCAGTGATGGCTGCAATATAAGCCCTACCCCCAAATAAGCCCTACCCTATTTCCCCAAAAATAAGCCCTACCCTGAAAATAAGACCTACAAAGACTTTAACTAGGGCTTAGTTGGGGGGTAGGGCTTATATTGCAGCCATCACCGACAATCACGCTAGGTCTTATTTTCGGGGAAACAGAGTAAGTAAAATAGCAAGTGGCTCAAGTGCCATGGCAAAGAGAGCCGGGGAGAGTGGGCAACCCTGCCTTGTGCCTCTCCCCAGGGTAAACCCCTCTGAAAGGATCCCGTTGGTACGAATACGAGCCGTAGGTCGGGCATATAGCAGTCGAAGCCAAATCAAGAATTTAGGCCCGAACCCAAATCTAGAGAGGACTGCCCAGAGGTAGCCCCACTCGACTGAATCAAAGGCCTTTTCTGCATCGAGTGAGGCTACCACCCCAGGGTCACCGGACGAGGCCACCGCGATATGCGTATGCAACCGTCGGATATTTATGTCCGTTCCCCTGCCAGGCATAAAACCCGTCTGGTCTGAATGTATCAGGGCTGTAATTACCGTGTTTAGTCTATTGGCCAGAATTTTTGAAAGGATTTTTGTGTCAACATTGAGGAGGGAAATGGGACGATAGGAGGAGCACAAAGTCGGGTCCTTCCCTGGCTTGGGGATGACCACTATTACCGCCTCATGCATCGATTCAGGAAGGGAACCGCCGTCCATGAATTTGGCCAATAAGGATTGAAATTTGGGGGCCAGCTGTTCTGCATACATGTTATAAAATTCTACCTGGGATACCATCCGGGCCCGGTGTTTTGTCCGTCTGCATCATCTTTAAAGCTTTTTGGATTTTCTCAATTTTAATGGGGGCGTCTAATTTATTAGCATATGTGGAGGTGAGAGTTGGTATGTCTATATTTTCCAGGTAGGCCATCAGTTCCTTAGGGCCATAATCAACTCGGGAGCGGTATAAGCTTTGATAGTAAGTAGCAAATTCCTTATTGATATCTGCTGGGGTGGAGAGGATAGAGCCGTCAGCATTCTGAATCTGTCCTATCGTCATACCCACAGTCTGTTCCTTGGAGAGCCATGCCAGCAAATGGCCCATCCTCTCCCCCTGTTCAAATATCCTCTGTTTTTGGTGCAGCAGCCTTTTTTGCGTTAGAGATGTCCTCAGCAGAAGGACATCTCTTAGGAGGAATTGCAGTCAGACATACGTCTGAGGGTCCGGGGATCTGACGAACAAAGCCTCTTGCCTTTCCGCTTCAGCTTCGAGGTTCGTAAGCTCCCTTCTTCGATGTCGGCGGACCCCTGCTATAATGGTCTGGTACTGTCCCCTGGAATGTGCTTTGAAAGCATCCCATACTGAGGCGGCCGAGGCAGAGTTTTCATTTACCTCCCAGTATGTCTCTAGCTCATGTCTGTATTTCGGCTCCACCTCCACGTCCGAGACCCAGTACCTAGACAATCGCCAGAGTTTATCTGATATCTGAGGCAGTCGAGATATCAAGGTCTAGGAGGAGCGGGGCATGGTCCGAGATTCCTCGGGGAAGGATTGTAATGTCACGGACTCTGGGGGACGGCCATTTTTAGGTCTCTCCAGAGATGCTCAATTGGGTTTAAGTCAGGGCTCTGGCTGGGCCATTCATGAACAGTCACGGAGTTGTTGTGAAGCCACTCCTTCGTTATTTTAGCTGTGTGCTTAGGGTCATTGTCTTGTTGGAAGGTAAATCTTCGGCCCAGTCTGAGGTCCTGAGCACTCTGGAGAAGGTTTTCGTCCAGGATATCCCTGTACTTGGCCGCATTCATCTTTCCCTCGATTGCAACCAGTCATCCTGTCCCTGCAGCTGAAAAACACCCCCACAGCATGATGCTGCCACCACCATGCTTCACTGTTGGGACTGTATTGGACTGGTGATGAGCAGTGCCTGGTTTTCTCCACACATACCGCTTAGAATTAAGGCCAAAAAGTTCTATCTTGGTCTCATTAGACCAGAGAATCTTATTTCTCACCATCTAGGAGTCCTTCAGGTGTTTTTTAGCAAACTCCATGCGGGCTTTCATGTGTCTTGCACGGAGGAGAGGCTTCCGTTGGGCCGTTCTGCCATAAAGCCCCGACTGGTGGAGGGCTGCAGTGATGGTTGACTTTCTACAATTTTCTCCCATCTCCCGACTGCATCTCTGGAGCTCAGCCACAGTGATCTTTGGGTTCTTCTTTACCTCTCTCACCAAGGCTCTTCTCCCCCGATAGCTCAGTTTGGCCGGACGGCCAGCTCTAGGAAGGGTTCTGGTCATCCCAAACGTCTTCCATTTAAGGATTATGGAGGCCACTGAGCTCTTAGGAACCTTAAGTGCAGCAGAAATTTTTTTGTAACCTTGGCCAGATCTGTGCCTTGCCACAATTCTGTCTCTGAGTTCTTCAGGCAGTTCCTTTTGACCTCATGATTCTCATTTGCTCTGACATGCACTGTGAGCTGTAAGGTCTTATATAGACAGGTGTGTGGCTTTCCTAATCAAGTCCAATCGGTATAATCAAACACAGCTAGACTCAAATGAAGGTGTAGAACCATCTCAAGGATGATTAGAAGAAATGGACAGCACCTGAGTTATATATATGAGTGTCACAGCAAAGGGTCTGAATACTTAGGACCATGTGATATTTCAGTTTTTCTTTTTTAATAAATCTGCAAAAATGTCAACAATTCTGTGTTTTTCTGTCAATATGGGGTGCTGTGTGTACAATATGGGGGGCTGTGTGTACAATATGGGGAGCTGTGTGTACAATATGGGGGGCTGTGTGTACAATATGAGGTGCTGTGTGTACAATATGGGGTGCTGTGTCTATAATATGGGGTGCTGTGTGTACAATATGGGGTGCTGTGTGTACAATATGGGGTGCTGTGTGTACAATATGGGGTGCTGTGTGTACAATATGAGGTGCTGTGTGTACAATATGGGGTGCTGTGTGTACAATATGGGGTGCTGTGTGTACAATATGGGGCGCTGTGTGTACATTAATGAGGGAAAAAATGAACTTAAATGATTTTAGCAAATGGCTGCAATATAACAAAGAGTGAAAACTTTAAGGGGGTCTGAATACTTTCCATCCCCGCTGTGTGTATATGTATATATATATATATATATATATATATATACATATATATATACATTTTTTTTCTTATGTAACGTATTTATTTGTACAATGTATTTCTTTTTACAGCCTTTGCTCTGCCTATAATTTTGTGCTTATTTCTTCACTATTTTCCACAAGGGGGCATCAATGCTCTGTATAATGGAGGACCTCCATGACATTCCATCTAAGATTACAAAAAAAAATAAGAACAGATTTACTACAGCATTCAGCAGCAACCAATGCTTCATTACTGACAGCACCAAGCTGCAGTGCATTGTGGACAAAACTAGCCATTACATACAATGCAGTTCTATTCCTTCCCTCACCTATAAAACACCGGCTGTGAGAAACTGATTTCATTTATTTCATTTATCCATCGTGGTCACTGAAGGGTAAAGCCAAACAAAAAATTAAAAACTATAAAAAAAATGCACCTGACCTGATCTATAAATTTCAAGGGTCGTTTTTATGTGGAGGACTCCAACTTTTGCTGCTTGTTGCCCTCCTTCCAAGGTACCCTACCAATCAGTAGCAACTGGTGCTCCATATTTTTTTTTTTTTTCGGGGGGGGGGGGGGGGGTAGGAGGCAACAACGCCCCCCCGCCAGGTCCGTACTCTACCCCATCCAGGTCGTGGGTGGTTTCCCGACTTCTCCTCCCGGACAATCCGGTCTTAAGACCCCCTTCCTGTCCTGATTGGGCGGCAGGAGAAGCAGGAAGACAATAGCGAATGTTGACTCACTAATGTCACAAGTAGGTGGAGTCGGGGTGCAGTGCTCTGCCCCCTGAGCCCAACCTTTTTTTGAAGCCAATCTAATCACGTGCTTACCAATGTAACAAGATACGTGGCTTGTTGTGGCCTCCCCCAGGCTGCACACTTAGATAAAGGCCGGGGTTAGAATGTTAAGGGGAACACCAGAGATTGTTGATCCAGGGACTACACAATTGCCTTGGTGGACCAGAAAGGATTTTTTATTTTTCCGTGGTGGAGCAAATATGACCTTACTGTCAGGGTTTTTATTTATTATTATTTTATTTTTTTTCTGCCTTCCTCTGGATCCTCTATGGGTATAATGTCCTGTACATGAAGATTTTAATTCAATTCATTATTTAATTAACTAACCGGTTGAGGCCAGCGGGAACCCTTCGTCGATCCGGGTGGACGTCATATGATGTCCTCCCGGATTGAACCATGCAGCGGGCGCAGTCTGTCACCAGTAGGGATGAGTGAACGGTTCCGCCCAGAACATTTGCCTGTTCAGCCGTTTGCTGAACACCTGAATTTGCAGGGCGTTTGGCACAGCTTATGACAGATCAGTGTATGGGGCCCGCTGCGGGTACCATGTGACTGCTGTAACCAATCATAGCAGGTCACATGACAGTTGTAAACAATGGTTAGTTTCCTTTTCAAGTCATCCCTTGTATATAATTGTGTTTCTAGCTATGATTGGTCAGTGTGATCACAAACAGGGCCAATCACAGCCCATCTGTACCATGTGATTAGCTCTGGACAATCACAGCTAATCAAAATAAAACAAACTGAATTAATCAATTTCATTCAGTAAAATGCTGCATATAGCAATGAAATTCGCTGCTATACAGTATGCAAACATTGTGTAAAAAAAAAAAAAAAAAAAAATTCCGATCACTGTTACTATGGTAACATTATATTGTTCTGGTCAAAGTGTGTTGAGAAAAAAAAATTATAAATGGGGGAAAAAAAAATAAAAGGTATAGTATAATATAATGTATTATAATATTATATTCTATTTTTTTGGACTATCAGTGTCCCTGATCACCGCCACACCAGTTAAATTAATTTCTTCATTTTCCAAAAACTTATGACAAAAAATGACAACTTCAAAAAACTTAGTAAATAAATACCTTGGGCTGTCTACTTTCCAAAAAAGGTAAGTTGGGGTATTTGTACTGTCTTGGCATTTTTGGGCCTCAAGATATATCGGCTGTCAGTACATCAGGATTGATCCATTATATATATATATATATGTATGTGTAATATATATATATATATGTATATATATTAGGGGTGCAACGGATCGTCATCGATCCGTGATCCGATCCGCGGAGGTTGATCCGTACGGGACACCCACGATCCACGGAGCGCTCTGTGGCCTCGGCCATAGGAAAGGCCGCTGCTTCGGCCTAGCTCCGGAGCGGCAGCCATCTTGGTACACCCGGCGGCCGCTTAGCACGTGATCGCTCCGACATGTCATGACGCCGGTTCCTCTCTCCCCTCTGTGTACTGATCTGTACAGTGGAGGGGAGAGATCGGATGGCAGCAGTGCCAATACTCTGCAGTGCCCTGACAATACTCTGCAATGCCCTGACAATAGTCTGCCAATACCCTGCCAATAGTCTGCCAATACCCTGCCAATAGTCTGCCAATACCCTGCCAATATACCCGCCAATACCTTGCAATACTCTGCCACACCCTGCCAATAGGGAGATTGTGGATATTACAGTGGGGGAGATTTTTTTTTGTTGATCCGAAAATGATCCGAACCATGACTCCTAATCTGAGGAACGATCCGAACCGTGAGTTTTTTGATCCGTTGCACCCCTAATATATATAAATATATATAAATATATATATATATATATATATATATATATATATATATATATATATATATATATATATGTATATATATATATATATATATATATGTGTGTGTGTGTGTGTGTATATATATATATATATATATATATATATTTATACACACATATACACATTTTTATTTATTTAAAGTTTGTGGACTCTATAACTTTCCTACAGCCTAAATAATATAAATTGACTTGGGGTATTTTCACCAAAGAAATGTAGCAGAATACTTTTCAGCCTAAATTTATGAAGGAATATCATTTATTTTGCAAAAAGTTATAACAGAAACGAAGAAAAACATTTTTTTTTTTTTTTAATTTTCAGTCTTTTTTCATTTATTTAGCAAAAAAAAATAAAAAAATAAAACCCCAGGGGGGATTAAATTCCCACCAAAGGAAAGCTTTATTTGTGTGAACAAAATAATAAAAACTTCATAAGGGTACAGCGTTGCATGACCGAGCAATTGTCATTCAAAGTACGACAGCGTTGAAAGCTGAAAATTGGCCTGGGCAGGAAGGGGGGGGGGGGTGAAAGTGCCCGGTATTGTAGTGGTAAAAGCAAGCAAGCTATCCCTATGTGCACACTCCCAGGAGAGTCTACAAACGAGCAAAAGGATACCAAAGAGGACCAGACGGGGGGGTATGCATATGCAATGGTACTTGGAATCATGGGAAATGTAGTCCAGAGAAGGGGGATGAGGGGACAGTCTATACTGTTATCATTATTGTTATGCACCCAAAAGCTCAAACACACATGCGCAGTAGAGCAGGGGACGGTGTCAGTAGATTTTATTTTTATTGTTTTGTTTTATACATTTTTTTTTTAATTGTACCTACAGGTAAACCTATAATAAGGTAGGTAGGTATCAGTGATTATCTCAGAATCTTGCACGGTTTAGGAGATATTCACACTGCATTCAGTCAGTGAGGTCACCGGCGCATGCGCTCTGAAGGGACGGCATACCCGTGCCCTCCCTTCAGATCTCTGTGCCGTGGTCCGCGACTCCCACGCATATGGGAGTGACATCATCGCGGCGCAGTAAGTCAGATGTCCGGAGGACGTGAACCCGGAAGGTACTGACCGGGTGAAGATGGAAGCCCTGTCAGCGGCAACAGCGCGGCGGTGCAGGGCTTCATCCTAAGGTAAGTATTTCATTATGTGCTAGTATGTGATGCATACTAGTACATTATCCTATTGTCTTGAAGGGTTTGGAAAAAAAAGTGGTTTACTATTTTTTTTTTTTTTTTTACAATATTTTTATTTTATTTATTCATTTTTAGGAGCACATTACATTACTAGCACATTATCCTATTGTCTTGCAGGGTTTGGGAAAAAAAGTGGTTTACTACTTTTTTTTCTTTTTTTACAATATTTTTATTTTATTTATTCATTTTTTGGAGCCTCTTTGGGGCATTTTTTAGGAGCCCCTTTGGGGCATTTTTTAGGAGCCCCATTGGGGCATTTTTTAGGAGCCCCTTTGGGGCATTTTTTAGGAGCCCCATTGGGGCATTTTTTAGGAGCCCCTTTGGGGCATTTTTTAGGAGCCCCATTGGGGCATTTTTTAGGAGCCCCATTGGGGCATTTTTTAGGAGCCCCTTTGGGGTATTTTTTAGGAGCCCCATTGGGGCATTTTTTTAGGAGCCCCTTTGGGGCATTTTTTAGGAGCCCCATTGGGGCATTTTTTAGGAGCCCCTTTGGGGCATTTTTTAGGAGCCCCATTGGGGCATTTTTTAGGAGCCCCTTTGGGGCATTTTTTAGGAGCCCCTTTGGGGAGCCTTGGTGGAATAGCTCATTTTTGAGCCAGAGAAAGGCACTGAGGACAGAGATTCCCCAATTCCTTTTCTCTGTAACTTCAGCTGCCACAGGGGAGGAGAAGCGTCAGTCAGTAGGGGGAATCTGCATCGCACAGGGTGATTAGGGTGTGCCTAGGCACACCTGGCACACCCCATACACAAGCCTATGCATTGGGTGCTCCTGGACCAGAAGTCTAGGAGATTAAACACACGAGGCTTTAGCACTTTAATCTTCTTTTCAGTTGAGTTTTCTCAAATTTTCATTTTTCAAGAGTTTTCTTAGCTTCAGTCAGCCATCGATTCATAAACACCTCAAACTCATTATGAGCCTGATGATAATTACATATTAGTTATTCCTGAGGAATTCATAATTGTAATTACATTTGGTATTTTCAGAGTTGTTCTGTTGCAATTACTATTGATTAGTATTCCAGTATATAGAGAGTAATGAGAGAGCTGATTTATTGTGTTCTCCTGTCAGTCCTCTCTATGAATTCATCTCATCGATTGTTACATTCTATTGTTTTTTAATTACTATGATTCTGTATTAAAAATATTATAACACAGAAAAATTGCTTCTTTTTATAACATTTGTGCAGCTGGCAAAAGATGACAGATTTTTTTTTTTTTCTCGCATCATTAGAAGTAATGAAGTAAAATATTGTTGTACCTCGAATAACGGTTTAGACATTAATGGCTGTGTGTTGAGTTATTTTGAGGGGACAGCAAATTTACACTGTTATACAAGCTGTACACTCACTACTTTACATTGTAGACAAGTGTCATTTCTTCAGTGTTGTCACATGAAAAGATAGAAGAAAAGATTTACAAAAATGTGAGGGGTGTACTTACTTTTGTGAGATACTATGTGTGTGTGTGTGTATATATATATATATATATAAAAATAAATCTATATTATTTTATTTTTTTTTTTTTTACCTTTTTTTTTTAATTTATTTTTCATTTCATACAAGGCTTTCTTGGTTATATTACTCTTGCGAAAAATTGATTTGATTTTTATTCAATACATAGACCAAAAAAATGTTAAAACTCATTTTTTTTTCTACTATGATCAGTGTTAGAAAAAATAAAATAAAATAAAATTCTAGGTAAAAAGTGTAAAACTTATTCTAGAACAGCCATTCCCAATCAGGTTTCCTCCAATGGTTGTCAGGGGTCCCCTGTGCTGATTGATGGCTCAATATGATCAAGGTTTATAAACAATGTTACTTTGTATCTCTCTATCTCCCGTCTGAACAATGTTTCTAAACAATGTTACAGTCATGTTGGAACAGGAAGGGGCCATCCCCCAAACTGTTCCCACAAAGTTGGGAGCATGAAATTGTCCAAAATGTCTTGGTCTGCAGACGCCTTAAGAGTTCCCTTCACTGGAACTAAGAGGCCAAGTCCAACCCCTGAAATACAAACCCCACACCATATCCCCCCCTCCACCAAATGATTTGGACCAGCGCACAAAGAAAGGTCCATAAAGACATGGATGAGCGAGTTTGGAATGTAGGAACTTGACTGTCCTGCACAGAGTCCTGACCTCAACCCGATAGAACACCTTTGGGATGAATTAGAACGGAGACTGCGAGTCAGGCCTTCTCGTCCAACATCAGTGCCTGACCTCACACATGCTCTTCTGGAAGAATGGTCAAACATTCCCATAGACACACTCCTAAACCTTGTGGACGGCCTTCCCAGAAGAGTTGAAGCTGTTATAGCTGCAAAGGGTGGGCCAACTCAATATTGAACCCTACGGACTAAGACTGGGATGCCATTAAAGTTCATGTGTGTGTAAAGGCAGGCGTCCCAATACTTTTGGCAATATAGAGTATTTACTAGTCCCTTCCTCCACTCTCCACCTTGAGACATCCCCTGCAGTAGCTGAGGGGAGAGGACAGTGTCAGGGCTGGGCTCAGCCCCTCCTTCTCTGAGCTGGCCGCTCAGTTGTCAGCTAATTGCCAGCTCCTATCTCTCCACAGTCACTCAGCTGTTGATGATATCCTGCTCGTCAGTCCTGCCTACTTAAGCCGTCCAGTCCAGAGGAGCTCTGCCTTCACCTTGATCAACATCACAGAGACATTCTCCTGCAATCCTGTTCAAGACTTGCTTTGCTGACATCCCTTCTGGCTCCAGATCCTGCTTGCCGTTCCACTACATTGATCCCTGACTTCTGGCTTGGCTGACTATCTGTTCCAGTTACTGAACTCTGGCTATGTTTTGACTACTTTTGTTCTTTTTACTTTTATTATTAAACACGTGTGATTTAACTGTACTTCTGTCTCGGTCGGATTTCATGGTTTCTGACCCTACCCAAATGACTCTGATCAAAAGTTAACATACCCCAGTTATTAATACCGTGTATTGCCCCCTTTAACATCAATGACAGCTTGAAGTCTTTTGTGGTATTTGTGGATGAGGCTCTTTATCTTCTCAGATGGTAAAGCTGCCAATTCCTCTTGGCAAAAAGCCTCCAGTTCCTGTAAATTCTTGGGCTGTCTTGCATAGGGTTGTCACCTTGTGTTTTGACTACGTTTGTTCTTTTTACTTTTATTATTAAACAAGTGGGATTTAACTGTACTTCTGTCTCGGCCTGATTTCATGGTTTCTGACAAACAAGGAGGGAAGTCAGCAGCACTGTGGTGTGAGGCGGCAAACGCGGGTGAAGCCTGGGCAGTAGGGAGAATCGGCACTGCATGTAGCAATTAGGGTGTGCCCAAGCACACCTGACACACCCCCCGTGCACACGCCTATAATGCATAGTCATGCGGAACAGCACACTAATCTTAATTTTTATACTGAATTCTCAGGTGCTGAAACATTTATTGTTCATAAAACTTTCTTGGCAGTGGGCACTGCAACTGCCACATTGACATTGGCTTGTGTAAGGCAGAAATTGACGTTTTATGCATTACTAAAAGAAAAAATTGGTTCATTCAGTTTCTAGGAAGTTCCACTAGATGGCGGTACCGCATTATTAGTTGCACAATGACGGTGGAAAGCAGATCTCATCAGTGCATAAAGCAGAAAACGATTAAATTGGTTTTCATTTGCCCAATTTTTCCCATCAATTGCCCATCAGACGATTCGCCAAATGTACAAAACACATTGTCCTGATCTAGTCACCCGCAGGAACATTTAAGGCATTTATAACATGGCCGGTGTAACATATACTTCTTTTACTGATTGCTTCCAGGACACACGTGCTTTTGTGTATGCAGTGGTGAAAGATGAAAAGTTATTTTTTTTGAAGATTTGGAGGGAGAATTGGTGATGCCGCTACCGTGCTGCTCAATGTTCTCCTTGCTGGAGGGGAAGCTGTACCTGAGGACCTGCAGCGCCAGGATCTCCCTGCTTTTGCTCCATCCATTCTGTGGATGTTTGCTTCCGCCATCTCTCCTGCTGATGTTATGTTACTAGACATGTGCACTGACGAAAAATGTGTTCGTATTTGTTTTTTTTTTGTTTGTTTTTTGTTCGTTTTTGGGGTTATTCGTTATGATCGAAATTCGTAAAATTCGAACATTCGGAAATTTGGAAATTGAAAAATCCGTAAATTCGAACATTCGTAAATTCGAAAATTTGTAAATTCGTACAATTGAAAAATCTGTAAATTCGAACATTCGGAAATTGAAAAATCTGTAAATTCGAACATTCGGAAATTGAAAAATCTGTAAATTCGAACATACGAAAATCCAAAAAGCCTTAAATTTGTAAATTCTAAAATTCAGAAATTTTAAAAATACAAAAAAATAAAGAACGAAAATTCGAAAGAATATCTAACTATTTAAATTATAGGTATTGACGATATTTAAATCCTTCATGGAACTACAAGAGGAGTTCTCCCTCCCTAGAACCCAATTTTATAAGAATCTGCAGCTTAGGCACACCATTCAGAGTGAGAATAGAATATCTTTGGTTGCATCAATGACACATCCTCTGACGACTGATGTGCTGTTGATGGAGGTTAGGAAAGAAATGATCTCGAGAGTTTATTCTAGATTACTACAATCCAACACATGATCCCTGCAGAAGAGGGTTGGAAAGAGATCTGGGACCTACAGACGGGTAAACATGGGACCTATGTCTGACCTCCACCACATTAATGTCGGTATTAGCATCACATAGATTATCACACTTATTCTTAACCACTTGCTTACTGGGCACTTAAATCCCCCTCCGGCCCAGACCAATTTTTAGCTTTCAGCGCCGTCACTCTTTAAATGACAATTGCGCGGTCATGCTACAGTTTACCCAAATGAAATTTTTATAGAGCTTTCTTTTGGTGGTATTTAATCACCACTTGGGTTTTTATTTTTTGCTGAACAAACAAAAAAAGACAGAAACTTTTGAAAAAAAAAAATCATGTTTCATAGTTTGTTATAAAATTTTGCAAAAGGGTAATTTTTCTCCTTCATTGATATGCGCTGATGAGGCTGCACTGAGGGGCTGCACTGATAGGCACTGATAAGACTGCACTGATGGGCCCTGATGGGTGGCACTGGTAGGTGGCACTGATGGGCGCTGGTAGGTGGCAATGATGGACACTGGTAGGTGGCACTGATGGACACTGGTAGGTGGCACTGATGGACACTGGTAGGTTGCATTCATGGGCACTGGTAGGTGGTATTGATAGGCAGCACTTGTGATGGGCACTGGTAGGTGGGCACTGGAAGGTGGCACTGATGGGAACCAGTAGGTGGCACTGATGGGCACTGGTAGGTGGTATTGATAGGCAGCACTTGTGATGGGCACTGGTAGGTGGCACTGATGGGCACTGGTAGGTGGTATTTATAGACAGCACTTGTGATGGGCACTGGTAGGTGGGCACTGGTAGGTGGCACTGATGGACACTGGTAGGTGGCACTGATGGGCACTGGTAGGTGGTATTGATAGGCAGCACTTGTGATGAGGCATTGATGACATTTATAGGTGGCACTGTGGGCACTGATAGGTGACACTGTGGGCACTGATAGGTGACACTGTGGGTACTGATGGGTGGCATTGGTGGGCACTAGTAGGTGGCGCTGCTGGGCACTGGTAGATGGCACAGAGGATCAGGACTGATATCCCTCTCGCAGCCGCCGGTGATCGGCTTTTTTTTTCTCCTCACGCCACCAGCATGAGGAGACAGAATACCTGATTGATTACCGGCTCTGTTTGCGTCACATGATCAGCTGTCATTGGCTGACAGCTGATCACAAGGTAAGGAGTCGGGATCGACCCCTTACTCCGATCTGTGATCAGCCGAGTCTCATAGACTCGCTGATCATAGAGCGTGCCGCGTGTGCCCCACAGGGGGCGCGCAGGCCGCTCGAGCACTGCAAATTAGGTCCGCGCTGTAGCCGTCTTTTGGCTATAGCGCGGATGGGAGGTGGTTAATACACAGACTATACAGGACACCAGCTCTACTTTAGAAGTGCGGATTCAGAGATGCACCACTGTGCCCAAAATGTAGCAGACATGATGGTGATTTGTTGCATATGCTGTGGAAATGCCCGAAATTACTTCGTTACTGGCACTATGTCCTCTCTACTATCTCACAAGTATTTCCATTTCCAATTCCATGTGATCCAGTTGTTTGCCTGTTCGGTGCCTTGGAGATGCCCTCACTTTTGCCGAACGGCCATACTGCATATACTGCGTACATAGCGCGCAAAATAATCACATGGCGCTGGATAACTCCGCGGGTACCAGCAGAGGGAACAATGGGTAGACGTTTTAAACAGCATGTTGATACACAAAAATTTCACTTACCAACATAGAAATGTCCTTAAAAAAATTCTACTCCCTGTGTCAACAATGGCTGGACACACCTGGACTAGGTCCAACCCAGTTGGTGAAGGACAGACTATTGCAAATGTGAACTAGTGGATGTTGGGGTAAAAATGAAACTTGTGAAGTGGTAATCGGTTCCCAATTTAGGAATTGACTGGGGAGCCATGGTAGATAACTTAGAATAATAATAGAAGTTTCTGCTATACCTGGGTATAGAACATGTTTGTGTTTTTTCTCCTTTCCCTTTTTTTTTGTTTTTTATCTTTCCCCCTGTAAACATTAAAGCTAAGGACGTACAGATCAGCATACCGTATATACTCGAGCATAAGTCGATCCGAGTATAAGTCGAGGCCCTAATTTACCACAAAAAAATGGGAAAAACTTATTGACCCGAGTATAAGACGAGGGTGAGAAATGCACAGCTACTGTAAGTGGAAAAGAGGGTCAACAATGCCCATTTGCAGCCTCACTGTGCCCATTTGCAACCTCACTGTGCCCATTTGCAGCCTCACTGTGCCCATTTGCAACCTCACTGTGCCCATTTGCAGCCATAGGTCCCCCAAACTTCAAACTCGGTAGTTAAGGGTTCCTAGATGCCCCCTAGCTGCAGCCAAAATTTGGGGTCTCTGAACCCAAAGGGTCCTGAAATGACATTGCTGCAGATGGACACAGTTGACCGACTTTGGGGCCCCCTGCATCTCGCGGCCACTTAGTGCTAGGAACCCCAAATTTGGTGTGCAGCACTTTTCTGCAGCAAAAAAATTTCATTTCCCGAACCGAATTTTGGGCCCCGTATCTCAGGGCCTCTTGGTGCTAGGAACCCCAAATCTGGTGTGCAAACCCAGTGGAACTAGCACCATAAAATATCCAAAGCTGGGGTTTCTAGCACCAAGTGGCCCCGAGATACAGGGCCCCAAAAATCAGTTCAGAAAATGTCACGCACTTTTCTGCAGCCTACCTACTTTGGGGCCCAGTATCTTGGGGCCACTTGGTGCTAGGAACCCCAGCTTTGGATATGTTATGGTACCAGTTCCACTGGGTTTGCACACCAAATTTGGGGTTCCTAGCACCAAAAGGGCCCTGAGATACGGGGCCCTAAAGACGGTTCGGGAAATGAAATTTTTTGCTGCAGAAAAGTGCTTGACTCGAGTATAAGTCGAGGGGGGGCACTTTCAGCACAAAAAAATGTTCTGAAAAACTCGACTTATACTCCAGTATATATGGTAGTTGCACATTGACGATGTAAACCTACACGGCATCAGTTAATGAAGTATCAGTACAAACACCCAATACGATGGTAACGTTTAATCATTCTTGAGTTATATATATTATACCACCAGCTTATGATTTGATTGTAGCCGTATTAGTGCAATTGTGACAAAGAAAATTGAGTACTGTCCGTGATACTTTTTTTTTATTTGCACTAACATACAATTTTTCAGGACAAGCTTTCGGGGTATGTCCTCTTCTTCAAGGTCCAAGCAGTACTGATTCACAAATTTTTAAGCAGAATGTTAAAGAAAGAAAAGAGAAAAACAAACACATTTTATTTTTTTTTTAATGTTTGTGTTTTTTTCGTTTATATACAGTAATAAAAAAATTAACCCAACGGTGATCAAATACCACCAAAAGAAAGCTTTATTTGTGTGAAAAAAATTATATAAATGTAATTTAGGTACAGCATTGCATGGCCGCGCAATTGTCATTTAAAGTAGCGCAGTGGTCATGAAAGGGGGGGTAAAATTTCCATAACTTATTAAGGGAACTACCACCAGAAAACTCTCATCATTGAGGTCAAACTTGAATTTCTGTGATTATTTTTCATTCTTAGAATTTTCTTTGTGTTTACCAAACATGACACGACAGAGAACAACCAGAACCAGGAGAAGGACATTTCCCGCAAACCTCTGCCGTGTACTTGAGCCGTCCGTCGCCAGCCTGCAAAAAGTATTTCTAAATCTTTAAGGGAATAAGAGAGCGCACGTAATTTGCCGTTTTTATAGTCGGAGGGAATCACGCTATAGCTATTGCAATATTTATCATTTAATACAGAGAACATCCTCTAAGATCTCATCCCTGACATTAATAACATCTTAAATTTTACTTTTCCTGACAACTCATCCACCATTCCATTACAAATGAATTCTGAATAAGCAATCAGTCTTCTTTTTTTATTTTAATCTCATCATCTTCTCAAGCTAAGCAGGCCATACCTACAAGAACCATAGATAGACGCAAGCAAAACAACCTCCCAACTTTCTATACTGATAGGGATATCTGTCGGGGAGGAATAATATTTAGGTAAAAGATACACATCTAATCCAGGAGAATTTGGAGAAGGAAACTTTAATCATTCAATAAAAAAAAAAATAGTACTACAAATGTGTGGTTTCATTCCAGAACCCTCACCCAACACCATTGGTCAAGTGGGTTGGATAAATTAGGCAGCGAGTGAACATGTTTTCTCTGAAGTTAATGTGTTGAAAGCAGAAAAAATGGGCAAGTGTAAGGCCTTGAGGGACTTTGACAAGGACTAAATTGTAATTGCTAGGGTCTTCATAAAGGCTGAGAGCAACTCCAAAACTGCAACTGTTGTAGGTTGTTTCTGGTTTGCAATGGTCAGGACCAACCAAAAGGTCCAAGGAAGGAGAACTGGCCAACCAGTGACAGGGTCATGGGCGGCCAAGACTCCTTGATGCACATGGGCAGCCAAGGCTCATTGATGGAGGTGGGGAGGGAGGGCTCCTTGATGGAGGTGGGGAGGGAGGCTCATTGGTGTAGGGGGGAGGGAAGGCTCATTGATGGAGCTGGAGAGGGAAGACTCGTTGATGGGGGTGAGGGAGGGAAGGCTCATTGATGGAGGTGGGGAGGGAAGGCTCATTGATGGAGGTGGGGGGGAAGGCTCATTGATGGAGGTGGGGAGGGAAGGCTCATTGATGGAGGTGGGGAGGGAAGGCTCATTGATGGAGGTTGGGGAGGGAAGGCTCATTGATGGGGGTGTGGAGGGAAGGCTCATTGATGGAGGTAGGGAGGGAGGGCTCCTTGATGGAGGTGGGGAGGGAAGGCTCATTGGTGGAGGTGGGGAGGGAAGGCTCATTGATGGAGGTGGGGAAGGAAGGCTCAGTGGTGGGGGTGTGGAGGGAAGGCTCATTGATGGAGGTGGGGAGGGAAGGCTCATTGATGGAGGTAGGGAGGGAAGGCTTATTGGTGGAGATGGGGAGGGAAGGCTCATTGATGGGGGTGTGGAGGGAAGGCTCATTGATGGAGGTGGGGAGGGAAGGCTCATTGATGGAGGTGGGGAGGGAAAGAAGGCCCATTGATGGAGGTGGGGAGGGAAGGCTCATTGATGGAGGTGGGGAGGGAAGGCTCATTGATGGAGGTGGGGAGGGAAAGAAGGCTCATTGATGGAGGTGGGGAGGGAAGGCTCATTGATGGAGGTGGGGAGGGAAAGAAGGCTCGTTGATGGAGGTGGGGAGGGAAGGCTCATTGATGGAGGTGGGGAGGGAAGGCTCATTGATGGAGGTGGGGAGGGAAAGAAGGCTCATTGATGGAGGTGGGGAAGGAAGGCTCAGTGGTGGGGGTGTGGAGGGAAGGCTCATTGATGGAGGTGGGGAGGGAAGGCTCATTGATGGAGGTAGGGAGGGAAGGCTTATTGGTGGAGATGGGGAGGGAAGGCTCATTGATGGGGGTGTGGAGGGAAGGCTCATTGATGGAGGTGGGGAGGGAAGGCTCATTGATGGAGGTGGGGAGGGAAAGAAGGCCCATTGATGGAGGTGGGGAGGGAAGGCTCATTGATGGAGGTGGGGAGGGAAGGCTCATTGATGGAGGTGGGGAGGGAAAGAAGGCTCATTGATGGAGGTGGGGAGGGAAGGCTCATTGATGGAGGTGGGGAGGGAAAGAAGGCTCGTTGATGGAGGTGGGGAGGGAAGGCTCATTGATGGAGGTGGGGAGGGAAGGCTCATTGATGGAGGTGGGGAGGGAAAGAAGGCTCATTGATGGAGGTAGGGAGGGAAGGCTCATTGATTTGAGCTGGAGAGGGAAGACTCGTTGATGGAAATGGGGAGGGAAGGCTCACTGATGGAGGTGGGGGGTGGGGCTGGCCTGTGTAGTCAGATCCAATAGAAGATCTAGTGTTGATCAAATTGCTGAATAAATTAATACTGGTTCTCATAAAAAAGTTTTATGCAGAAGCGAACGCATACGTAAGTCCCGCCCACGTATGAAAATGGTGTTCAAACCACACATGTGAGGTATCGCTGTGATCAGTAGAGCGAGAGCAATAATTTTGGCCCTAGACCTCCTCTGTAACTCAAAACATGTAACCAGTAAAAATGTTTAAAGCGTCGCCTATGGGGATTTTTGAGTAGCGAAGTTTGGCGCCATTCCACAAGCGCGTGCAATTTTGAAAGGTGACATGTTGGGTATCTATTTACTCGGCGTAACTTCATCTTTCATATTATGCAAAAACATTGGGCTAACTTTGCTGTTTTTTTTTTTTTTAAAGCACAAAACTGTTTTTTTTCCAAAAAAAAGCGTTCAAAAAATTGCTGCGCAATAAAAAGTTGCAATGTATTCTCTAGGGTCTTTGCTAAAAAAAACATATATAATGTTTTGGGGTTCTATGTAATTTTCTAGCTAATAAATTATGATTTTTACATGTAGGAAAGAAATGTCAGAATTGGCCTGGGCACTCCAGAACGCCTGAAGGTGCTCCCTGCATGTTGGGCCTCTGTATGCGGCCACGCTGTGTAAAAGTCTCACACATGTGGTATCACCATACGCGGGAGTAATAGCAGAATGTGTTTTGGAGTGTAATTTGTGGTATGCATATGCTGTGTGTGAGAAATAACCTGCTAATATGACAATTTTGTGAAAAAAAAAAAACTTGATTTTGCAAAGAAATGTGGGAAAAAATGACAACTTCAAAAAACTCACCATGCATCTTTCTAAATACCTTGGAATGTCTTCTTTCCAAAAAGGGGTCATTTGGGGGGTATTTGTACATTTCTGGCATGTTAGGGTCTCAAGAAATTAGATAGGCCGTCAGTACTTCAGGTGTGATCAATTTTCAGATATCGGCACCATAGCTTTTGGACTCTATAACTTTCGCAAAGACCAAATAATATCCACCAATTTGGGTTATTTTTACCAAAGATATGTAGCGGTATAAATTATAAAAAAAATTACTAATTTGCAAAATTTTATAACAGAAACGAAGAAAAATGCATTTTTTTACAGATTTTTCGGTCTTTTTTCTTTTATAGCGCAAAAAATAAAGAACCCAGCGGTGATTAAATACCGCCAAAAGAAAGCTCTATTTGTGGGAAAAAAAGGACAAAAATTTCATATAGATGCAGTGTTGCATGACTGAGTAATTGTCATTCAAAATGTGAGAGCACCAAAAGCTGAAAATTGGTCTGGTTAGGAAGGGGATT
>NC_133332.1:14584583-14622083 GCF_042186555.1 Aquarana catesbeiana
GATCCTGATATAAGGAGGTCATTGATGGTGACCCTGATGTAAGGGGACAGTTTAATCAGGACCCAGATATAAGGGGGTCGTTGATAGGAACCTTGATGTTGTGATGTAAGAAGGCAGTTTAAACAGGACCAGGATATAAGGGGGTTATTAATGGGGACCCTGATGTAAGGGGGCAGTCTAATCGGGACCCGGATATAAGGGGGTATTAATGGGGACCACCTTATGTAAGGGGGCAGTCTAATCGGGACCAGGATATAAGAGGGTCCTTGATGGGAACCTTGATGTTGTGATGTAAGAAGGCAGTTTAATCAAGACCAGGATATAAGGCGGTTATTGATGGGGACCCTGATGCCCTGATGTAAGGGGGGTCGTTGATGGGGAGCCTGATGTAAGGGGGCAGTCTAACCAGGATCCAGGAATAATGGGGTCATTGATGGGCGCCCTGATATAAGGGGGCCGTTTAATAAGGACATGGATATAAGGGGGTCGTTGATGGGGATCCTAATGCCCTGATGTAAGGGGGCAGTCTAATCAGGACCCGGATATAAGGGGGTCATTGATGGGGACCCTGATGCCCTGAATGAAGGGGAGACTTTGATTGGGACCTTTATGTAAGGAGGGACTTTCATGTTAAGGACAATATAACGGGGAGCCTGAGATGGGGGGGGGCCTGTTATGGGAACCGTGATGTGAGGGGGACTTTGTTGGGGAACCTGACGTAAAGGGGGGGGACTCTTTAATTCAGCCCAGGAATATCTGTAAAATATATCATGTGGCCCTCGTGCTGATAAGTTTGGAGCCCCTTGGCATAGAATAGTGTAGAATTACTTTGTAAGATTCACCCAGTCTCTGGCACATCGGGTGACCTTATCCAAGCTGTTGAATGTTTCCGTGAGATCTCATTGGGCAAACTGCCTTTATGGGTCACGAAAGCATTAAAAAACTGAGTTCCGATTTAGAAAATATAGTGATAGTCAATTAAAAAAAAAAAAAGTTGCAATCTGAAAACTGTCCAATTTTCTAGCACAATTCATAGAGGGCCCATAAACTCCGCTGAAATAAAGTCTCCGAAACTCTTAAACGGCTCGTTTTTTGAAAGAAGGCGGAAAAAAAAAAAGTGCTCTAAAATACGACGCCGCTATACAGCCGGCCCATAAAAACATCTTCTGGAGGAAATTTTCCCCACGCTCGCCTTTTCCTAATCCTCCTTCCAAATATATCGGCTTTACGCGCTTGATACATTTGTTTTCTAAAGGCAATCGCGCGGCCGGTCCGTACGCCGCCATTCCTCAAACACCCCTTGTCATATTAATTCAGAGATTTACAATTAGACCCCGGGACAATTGCATTTTTTTTTTTTTCCCTCCTTTATAATTCCCGCAGGGGAGCCGCAAATCCGCTCTGAACGCGGCCCGGGGATGATTAAAGGACGGAGGGGGACTTCAATGCCGCGACCGGAGCGGACGGCGCAGACAAATTCCTGGGCCACTTGAGAGACAGCCGACGTCTCCATTATGTTTTCAGAAAGCCATTTGCTGACAGCGAACACGACTCTACATCGCGGCAGATTGCATTCGCTCGTATTTATTTTGAATCCATAGCGATGGCGGCATTTGTCACCGGCTGCATGCGCGTGCATTAAACGGGCGCTCTTCAAAATGATCTCCCTAGTTTAAGAAGAAAGGAAATTGCCAATGAATGCTTTTTTTCTCTGTCTCTGCCTTGTTGCCTAATGTATGGGGGGGGGAGGGCGGTGTTAAAAGGACGTTCGGCATGGTTATGACGCTGAATATATTTGCCTACGACTACCTGCATTAATACGGGGGAGTTCAGTGCTGCTCATATGCATGAAATTTAAACAATTTTGCCCTCCCTTTGCTTCTCTATGCAATGCAGGCAGATAATGGCTGGTGGGAGGAGCAGACAGGGTGCTGTACATAGCTTCCTGAAAACATCACAGCACCCCGCCTCGGTACTCCTCTTAAGAGCACTCGACATTGATGCAAGCAGTGGGATGGATCTTGGGCTCATGGGGAAATCTTGGGAAATTTCTACATAATGGGTGGACGTTGTTCTGGAGGAGTGGGCGTTTCTAGTCAGACTGAATCTGCATGCAGACCGCCCTAGGTAATGCCCACAAGTCATACTGAGCTTCCATGATTGGCTCAGGACAAAGGATAAGGGAGGTAGATAATCCGAATCCACCTTTCGAAAACCGAGTCTCTCCTCCACTGTGGGTGTGTCGGGTTCCGGCAAATGAGCCCGTCCATGCTCCTAATCCTGCAGGCTGCACTTCCGATAGATTCCTGGAGGAAAATCTAAACTTAACTATTTTCTACTGAACATTACTTTTGCAGACCTCTCTCTTCAGCTTCAGCACCCAGCCATTAAAGGCCTACTAAAAACCACAAACAAAAACTTAAATTTGCCTTCCCCTGTCAACTGCAGTGAATTTTACCTAAATTTTGTCATAATCTCAATTTTTGATGACGCAAAAATTCAAACTTTTACTACTGAACATCATTTGTGAAGGCTTCTTTCCAATCTCAGCACCCAGCTATTTAAGGCCTACTAAAAACTACAACAAAACCTCAAGTTCACCTTCACCGTCAACTCCAGTGAATTTTACCAAAATGTTGCCGTAACCTAAATTTTTCATAAAGGAAACATTCTCAATTTTACTCCTTTCTACTCAACATTATTTATGGAGACCTCTGTCCATCACGGAAACCCAGATCCTGGGCCAACATTACAGTCTGTTAGCATCCACCTTGCAATGAAAGTGGCTGCAGCTCCCCGTAGTCAATTCTAATCCCGACAATGACTGTCGATGGCGGGGACGAGTTGTCACGGCGGCCAGCCTGCAATGTTTCCATACACTAAATTGAAGTTTCAAAATAATATCACTCTCAGTTACAAAGAGACACACAAAGAAATTAGGTGCTGGCGGCTGCAGCCCAAATCAAATGCAAAAAGAATCATATTTCACCCGAGCTCGCCAGCAGCAGGAAAATAAATAGAAATATAAGAGGCGAGCGGGCAATGATTCATTTTGATAATCTGGCCCAAGAGAGAGGAGCCGAGACAGCACACGGATCGGAGCATCCAGGCAAAGACAAATAGGACGCGGAGGGTGGGAATTGGGATGACAGTGCAGAAGAGGTCACATCGATTTTCAGCAGCGTTTTCACTTAGATGAGATAACCCCGGACTCCATTTGGCCCATTGTTCATATCCTACCTGTCCTGCAAACCATAAATTCCCGTCGGCGAGGAAAAAAAAGGGGGCCGTAAAAAAGAAGGATTCCACTTAGGAGTTCTTATGATTAAGTTTTTGTGCTAAGCAAACATGTTTTGCAGAGCAAGGTCACGCCGCGCGTTAAGGTCCTTTTAATAGCGAGGGCTGGTCGCGGGGAAAAAACATTGCCATCTCTACGTACGTGGGGAGAAACCGGCGAGCTAATTCATCACCTTTTGTTTCTGACCGACGTCGTGCTCGCGTGGATGAATGATAAACCGCTTGCCAATCTATTCCAATCTTGTAATGGCTCTTTTACATCAGAACAGTGGCTACGCGTCTCCCCCCCCCCCCTTTCTTCGGATAAGTGCGCTTTTAGTGAGCCATTCATCAGCCGAGCGTGAAAAGTCCTAATTGGTAAAGCAATTAAAACTGGCCAAGTGGTGCAAGTTGACGTAGCGGGAGCACAGGTACGGAGTGTGTTGACCGCAGGAGAGAAGGCCGGCTTGAGGGCTAGACTGCTGGAGGGGCAGAAAATAAAATGTGTTTTTTAAGAAAAAATTCTTAAAAAGGTTAGTCTACCCAAATCTGAACACCTTGAACCAACCGCCTGCTGCTTATATAACAAGAAAGTAGAGCTGGTGGAATTCCTAGTAGAGTGAAGTTGACTTGTCCCACACTGTGTAGAAGTGGCCATAAAGTTCCACAAGTTGCAGCTAGGGATGAGTGGAGTTATTTCACCTAAATTTTAAAAAATATATATATTGTTGAAATTTACCTGAATTTTGCAAATTTTGGCAAAATTTGCTTAACCCCTTTGCACCAGCTCCTCCCGACCCTTAAAGAGGTTTCAGATTCCGGGAGGCAGGGTAGGGTTTATGATCATGTGAACACCGTGATTGGCTGTCACAGCGATCACATGATTGGAGTGTGTTGACCGCAGGAGAGAACGCTGGCTTGATTGCTGGAGGGGCAGAAAATAAAATGTGTTTTTTTAAGAAAAAATTCTTAAAAGGGTTAGTCTACCCAAATCTGAACACCTTGAACCAACCGCCTGCTGCTTATATAACAAGAAAGTAGAGCTTGTGGAATTCCTAGTAGAGTGAAGTTGACTTGTCGCACACTGTGTAGAAGTGGCCATAAAGTTCCACAAGTTGCAGGTAGGGATGAGTGGAGTTATTTCACCTAAATTTTAAAACTATATATATATATATATAGATGAAATTTACCTGAATTTTGCACATTTTGGCAAAATTTGCTTAACCCCTTTGCGCCAGCTCCTCCCGACCCTTAAAGAGGTTTCAGATTCCGGGAGGCAGGGCAGGGTTTATGATCATGTGACCGCCGTTATTGGCTGTCAAAGCGATCACATGATCGGAAAGCTCTTGATCGCAAGGAGCGATTGGGAGCTTTCCATAAGCCGCAGGTAACTAAGCGCTCTCGGCACAGCTGTGTCGGCTAATTGGTATGGAAATATGCGACCGCTCAGCGCCAAAGCCTACCTGTCGAGAGGACACATATTTTGCATTCGTAAGGAGTTCTTTACTGTCAGAGCAGTAAGGATGTGGAACTCCCTTCCACAATTGGTGTTGTCAGTGGGACGTGTCGAAAATTAAAAAAAAAACCTCTTAGATGGGCATCTTAATGAACACAATATACAGGTGTATGGGAAATGATTTTGACATAAACACACCCACACAGGTTGAACTGGACAGGCTGGTGTCTTTATTCAACCTTATCAACTATGTAACCGTGTGATCATAGGTGTGCACAGCCTATTGCATTAGGGTGTGCACCGCAAAGTGAATATATGTGTGTGTGCATGTGTGTGTATATATAATGGCGGTGTCAGTAGAGCCGTGGACAGTGTCAGTAGGGCAGAGATTGGTGTCAGTAGGGCAGTGGACGGTGTCGGTAGTTTTTTTATTTTTTATTATTTTATTTTCAACAATTTAATTTTTTTATTTTTTTTTTTTTTTTTTTATTTCAGGAGCCGCATTACGGAGCTTTGGTGAAATATCAGGGGTCTAAACAGGTGGAAGTCCCTGGCACACAGGGTGATTAGGGTGTGCCCTGGCACACCCTGTGCGCACACCTATGCATGTGATCACAAGGCTTCATTGATAACTAGATTAGGTTTAGGGTTCCTCAATATCCAACATTGTGTTTCCAGCCAATGAGGGCCAATTTTTGGTATAGAAACAGGTCCAGGACAGTAAAACAGAGATTCCCTAATCCACAGGAGCCATTAAAGGCCCAGTGTACCCTTAAAGAAATACCAGAAACCACGTTAAAGTGTATCCAAACCCAAAAACCAGCATGGCTGCATTTGTTTTTCTTTTTTTCTTCCCAGGCTTTTTTCCTATTATTTTCACCCGGTGATCGTTCCACCAACACACTTCCTGTCCTAGGGTGACAACACTCACTCACTATACTGAATGCACACCACGGTTTCCGGTACCATGGCAACTGAGGACACCAGATGGCTGGGCCACTGATGGCCTGAAACCCCCTGGCATCATATGTTTCCATGGCATTGGCACACCCATCCATCTGATGTCCTCAGTTGCCATTATATGGGCAGTCAGGGTGTGCATGTGTGGATTGCAAGGCTGGCTCCTTTTGGATGATAATCCAGTCACCTGGCAAAGGTAACGCTGGACTCGGATGATCACATACCTCCTCAATCAGGTTCATTTGACTGATGTGTCCATATGGGTGATGTGCGTCCCTATGTCCGACATTCACATGGTTTGAAGCACCTACAGTATCTAGAATCTGTCAAAGCCCACATCTTTATTAATGGTTTACATAAATGTCATATTAAATAGGTATTTACAGTTTAGGATTTATTTTCCAGTACTTTTGACTGGATTTATGACATCATATGATGACAGAGTCCAGGGGTTGCTCCTTACACTGCCTGTCTGATTGGTGGATGGTACTTTAAATGCTCTTTCACTGCAGTATGCACTTATGACTTGCCTGATGAAGGGTCCTGCGTGGCCCCGAAACTTTGACTCTGTGAGGTAATCACCTTAAATAGATGTTCGGACGTTAATTTGAAGATCCATGGTGTGTTGGAAATATGTGCATTTAATTGTACCTATCCCATTGATACCAATGCATTTCACCAAAAGGGTGTCCTGATTTTTCAACTAGATTTTAGCAAAAGCAAGAAATCTGAGAAATCTAAATTCTGATCATCCCTAGTTGTGGGCTGTAGGTTCATAGAGTTTACTTAGGGCGGAGATCCTTGGTGACCTTCTCTAGTTTCTCAGAGCACATAACAGAGGGGAGAAGCACTAGAGATGGGATCTTAGACCATTTTGGTGTGCAGGTTTACAGAGCGTACAGAGAGACATGTAGACTGGCAGAAGGATGGTAAAAAAAGAAACACTTTTAAAAATGTTTCATGGAGTCAAAACAACTTAGTTGCCTCTAAGCTGGAAAAATAAAAGCAGCTAACTTTTTTGGCTGATGCACATTGATATCATGTGTTGATACAAACAAAAAAAAAAAGAAAAGAGCTTAAATGTGAAGGGAGCCTAAGGGTTAGGTTTCACTGTTGGGCAATGGTTATGGTTAGGATACAGGTGGTTCATTTGAAGAATTTGGTTTATAAGTAGGGATGGGCTAAGGGTTAGGTTTCATCGTTGGTTAAGGGTTAAGTTTGGGTTTAGAGGTGGATCATTTGAAGAATGTGGTTTATGAGTAGGTGTAGGTTAAGGGTTAGGTTTCATCGTTGGGTATGGGTTAAAGTTGGGTTTACAGGTGGTTCATTTAAAGAATTGAGTTTATCAGTAGAGGAGGGTTAGGGGTTAGGTCTCATCACTGCGTAAGGGTTAAGACTGGGTTTACAGATGGTTCATTTGAAGAACTTGGTTTATGAGTAGACGTAGTTTATGGGTTAGGTTTCATCGTTGGGTAAGGGTTAAGGTTGGGTTTTTCAGGTGGTTCATTTGAAGGATTGGATTTGGTTTATCAGTAGAGGAGGCTTAAGGGTTAGGTCTCATCATAGCGTAAGGGTTGAACATTGATTTTACAGATGGTTCATTTGGTGGATTCAGTTAATCAGCAGGGGTAGGTTGAGGGTAAGATTTCACCATTAGGTAAGGGTTAAGGTTGGGTTTACAGGTGGTTCATTTGAAGTATTTGTTTTTTAAATAGAGGTGGGTTAGGGGTTAGGTCTCATCACTGGGTTAGGGTTAAGCTTGGGTTACAGATGGTTCATTTGCTGGATTTGCTTCATCAGTAGGAGTAGATTGAGGGTTAGGTTTCACCATTGGGTATAGGGTAAGGTTGGGTTTACAGGTGGTTCATTTGAGGGATTCAGTTTATGAGTATGGTTAGTTCTGTATAAGATTGGCAGATCTGGCCAAAACTTGACCGCACTTGGCCCGTGCTCATAGAGAGTTTATTTTTAATGTAAGGAGAATTGACTGGTAGGTTGAGGCCTCTTGGGAACATTTGTGAGTTAATTCAAGAAATTGGACTTCAGCGAAACAGAGAAAGGGTTTTATTAAAGGTGAGAGGCATGTGCTATAAGGCTGCCCCGTAAAATACTTATGGCTTCCCATTTTGTGGGAGAGGGCAATAAGGTCATTTTCATGGTTAGCTAGGAAAGACGAAGATGTGCTAGTGATATCTGTTACCACTAGTGGAACATGTAAGAGGAACTTGTTGAGCTTCCAGGTGTTGAGTAGGGGTAGGTTAAAGATTTATTTGTTGGGTAAGGTTTAAGGTTGGGTTTAAAAGGTGCCTCATTCAAAAGATTTGGCTTATGGGTAGGTATGGGTTAAAGTTTGGGCAACTGGTTTACCCAAGTTGTTTTGACCCCAGCCCTTGCATTTGCCCCGGTAGCGCCAGTTCAGTGGCAGAAATCGCTGTTTGACTTTCTCGTCTGTGTCATTCAGGGATTATGTTCTGTCCTAAATTCTGAAAACCTATTAACAGTGACTGATGGGGCCTCTGTGCAAATGGCAGACTCGCTGTTATAAACTGAGTGCTCCGTTTTATTACTTATTCAATAGACTTTGCTAAGTAGAGACGGAACGCCAAATCCCTATCAATAGCTTTATGCCTTTTACTCTCGACGAACAAGCCATGCAGTATCATTTTGCGCGGCTCTTCTTAATCTTGGACATTCTGGAATTACTTTTAGTGCTTTCTGCTTTACCAAGGGACTCATTTAGCTCCCCCACCCCCACCCTTCAAACTTTTCAGAAAGCCCATCCAAATCTTCTCAGTTTTTGGCAGATGGTGGAAAATTAAGACATCTGACAAACTCTTCTAGCCAGTTTTCTGGGTTCTGGATAGAGTGAGGAAAGTTTAGAGCCTTTGTAAGATCTAATTGGGCAGATTTAGCCTCACTTCCTGTCTCTGTGATACCCATCATCACGACAGGAAGTAAGGGGAAATCTTCCCAGCAGGCACCTAGACAGCTGTGAGAATCAGAAAAATTGAGCTAGGAACTCCTTGGTTCAGCCCGATAGAGACCTGTTGCTTTTTCTGCACACACCTCTTCGGGCTAGGCCTTTTGGCTAATTCTGGGGCAATTTTTGCTACAAAGCCTAGCCAATGCAGTTATTTACTTAAATTATTTTTCTCCCCATGTGTTTGTCACTATGCATTTTTGCCTGTGTTTCTTTTCACTTGGATGGAGGATGTTGGTCCTCGGGCCTACCCCGAAGTCTAGGGTAGAAGATGTTTGGTCATTAGGTTCCTTCCTTTCTTAAACAGGGTTGGTCTCTCTTTGAGAGTACCCCTCACCTAGTACTAAGTAGCTTGGCTGACCATGAGGAGAGGGGGTCCGCCAGGCCTTTTGGCTAGGTGGACCATGAGTATGCCCTGCCCCTGTCAGGAGCCTTCCAGAATTAAGGGTAAGGTCCTACTTCTTCAGGAGGTGGACTAGGGACACACCCAAAAGTGCGTGTGTGTGTGTTTTTCACATGCACCTTACTTTGTTCACTTACAAGCGTTTTGTTTTTTCGCACCACCACGGGTTAAAAAATAAATAAATAAAAGTCTGCAAGTGGTCTGACCAGTCACATCTGCTCAGTTTTGGTTGAAGTGGCCGGTTTTGGGCGGTATCGTTCTGTGTTTTAAATGGCTCTACAGGGCAACATACAAGGTTATTGGGTCCAGATTTATAATCTTGATAAAACGGTTATCAAGGGTTCAGAAAGCATTACCAAGGGTCCAGAACCTGTTCACATGACTATCGAATTGGTCACAAGGTCTCCAGTGACGGCTCAGTCGCAGCGGCTTTCTCTGAACAGTCTCCCCCACCAACAGTCTTGAAGGCCCTCTAAATCAGATGGGACCACACAAGGAGACACCTTAGCACTGGTCACATGACAGAGTGGTGGGAACTTGGTCATGTTCATTTTTTCAAATTAACATTTCCCTTTATCTTGCCGACGTACGTTTCACATTACACAGGGCTCAGTAACACCTTTGGGCTGCTAAAAAAGAAAAGTCAACGCATGCCACCAAAATGCATGGTAATGCACCTGTGATATGTACGGTACGTTGTGATGCCATTCTTTGTGATTGGCACCCCAGTGTATTGTATAGTGGAGCCCAATGCATGCATTGCACCACAACTTCTATACCCAGGCGGCGTTAACCTCCATGCCGGGGCTCTATTGAAGGGGGGGGGGGGGTTCCATCAGATAGGATATATGGGGCCCCACAATTTCTAACGGCGGTCCTGGCAATGTATGCTAAAAAGCCTGTGTTACAGCAATGGACCTGCTGTATGTGCGTTGCGGGGCCATTAACTGCCAATAGCATGGGAGTACATTGTAGCAGGAAGCTCAATGCAGCACGGCACTCCCCAACGGATATACCCTGTGCTGCGTTTAAAAAAAAAAAAGGTTAATACACCTTCCTGTACTTTATCGTGGTGCATTGGCAGCCTATTCTGGACCTGTTTACACTTCAGGGTTGCATGTTACATGCACAGCTGCATGGTGGTGGGATTCATTTTTGAAATTTCACCCCAATTCACTATGGAATTTCACCTGCGTGTTGCATTACAAAAGGGGCCACGTCCGATATTCAGCACATCAGGACTTTTCAGCACTTATTCATTCAGCACATCAGGACTTTTCAGCACTTATTCATTCCAATGGGCTGCCTAAAGCCAACGCACATTAATGAGAGACAAGAGAGTGTGTCTATGGGAATGTTTGACCATTTTTATAGAAGAACATTTGTGAGGTCAGACACTGATGTTTGACGAGAAGGTCTGGCTCGCAGTCTACGTTCTGATTCATCGAACAGTCAGATTAGTGCAGCGCAAAATATAAGTTCATATGTTGATATGGGTGCAGCAGAAAATGCTCCTCAATGGAAAGGCAGGGACATCTCGTGAGGGAAAAACAAAATTCTGATCTGCAGTATAGTATAAGTGACTGATCCTCCACCAACAAATCCAAACTCTTACCAGATGTGATGGACCTCTGAACCAACAGCAGGTCATTCAGGCATGTATCCACAGACGGGATAAAGGTAATGGATGGATGAGCCTGATGGAGCAGATGATCCAAGGAGTGGTGTATCCAAAGGAAGAAAAAAAGCACAATCTAAGTACATTCTAATTCATCCCAAAAGTGTTCTATCGGGTTGAGGTCAGAACTCTGTGCAGGCCAGTCAAGTTCTTCCACCCCAAACTCGCTCATCCATGACTTTATGGACCTGGCTTGGTGCACTGGTGCGCAGTCATGTTGGAACAGGAAGAGGCCGTCCCCAAACTGTTCCCACAAAGTTGGGAGTATGAAATTGTCCAAAATGTCTTGGTATGCTGATGCCTTAAGAGTTCCCTTCACTGGAACTAAGGGGCCAAGCCCAACCCCTGAAAAACAACCCCCACACTATAATCCCTCAATCCACCAAATGATTTGGACCAGTGCACAAAGCAAGGTCCATAAAGACATGGATGAGAGAGTTTGGGGTGGAGGAACTTGACTGTCCTGCACAAAATCCTGACCTCAACCTGATAGAACACATTTGGGATGAATTAGAGAGGAGACTGCGAGCTAGACCTCATCCAACATCATTGCCTGACCTCACAAATGCGCTCCTGGAAGAATGGTCAAACATTACCATAGACACACTCCTAAACCTTGTGGACGGCCTTCCCAGAAGAGTTGAAGCTGTTATAGCTGCAAAGGGTGGAGCCAACTCAATATTGAACCCTACGGACATAGACTGGGATGCCATTAAATATCATGTGCGCGTAAAGGCAGGCGGCCCAATACTTATGACAATATAGTATATGACATAACGTATTGGTTAACCCACCACTTGAATGTAGATGGCCTGTCAAAAGGATTGGGCTGCCTTAATGCAACACAGTTTACCGCGTGTGTAACGGAGCGCTTAAGCGTTAATGGGCCCTTCGAGTTGTAAAAATGGACCCCGCCATAACGAAGCGGAGAGAAAAGCACCAGAACAAACCAGTTCCATCTTTAACGATTCACAATCCCACTCCTCAGTCAATGGCGGCTTTCCTAATTAATCTCGGAGTACACGGGTCAGCGCAGGCCGCGGAGGAGCGGCTGATTAATGCTTCTTACCGGCTCTAAATCACAACTGTATTTACTTCCAAAATAAATTACAAAATTACTTAAGAGTAAAATCGTCGTATTTCATTAGCAGCGTTTATCATAAAAACGCACTTCTAATAAAAGCGTTATATTGGGTCGGGCTGGTGGAATGTTAAACGGGAGACTGTAAAACCTTGTAGCGTGTTGTCCGTCCTCCCCTCTCCCCCTCCTTATCAGTTTGGAGAAATTGGCCGTTGATGCAATTTATTAAAGGCTTTGAAGCAACCATTTTAGAAGGAGGATTAAATAATAATAATCATCATCATATTAATAGTACAAATTATTATTGTACAATAAATCTATTGTACTGTATTTTTATTACTATACTAAAAATAATAATAATAATTATATATACATATAAATACAGTTATAATAATAGAATAAATATTAGCTTTATTGTATTATTATTGCTATTACTAAATAATAATTATACTAATGATAATAATAAAGTTTTACAATAAATATATTTATTGTAATTTTAGTATACTAAAAAAAAATATTAATATCAATAATAATAAAAACATTATATAGTATATACAGTAATAATAGTACAATAAACAATATATTTATTATATTATTATTACTACTATTAAATAATAATTAAAAAAATATGCTGTATTTACAATCCCAATTCCAAAAAAGCTGGGGCTCTGTGTAAAATCTACAAAAAAAAAAACTGATGTGGCAGGATTCGCAAATCTCATAAACCCATATTTTATTCACAATAGAAAACATCAAATTTTTAAACTGAGAAAATGGACAATTTTAAAGTGGCTGTAATCCTAAAAAAAAAAAGAAATATCCCTTTAAGGCACAAGATATAGAACAGTGCTTTTGCCATGTCAATTGTCACTTTCTATGTTCTACAATATCTGGTTGATCCTGTCTGTTCCTGTCTTCCCCTCTGTAAACTGACCACGTTTATCATGGCTGCTGATCTCTGATAGCGTGGTCAGTTTACGTGCCTTCGTCATCCAGCTCTCTCCTCAGCATCTCTGCATCGCCCCCTCCCTCTCTCCCTGTCTCTTCTCTAGTCTATGTGAGAGCTGATCGCCTCCCCGCCCCTCTCCTCTCCTGCCTGTTTAATTCCATTCCCTGTAGCTGCTCCAGTGCATGTAAAATAAAGTCACATATATTAATTACCTCTCTGTTTTATTTCCCTGTTTGATACAGTGTGTGTGTTTTCCTAAAATTATAATGCTAAATACCTCCATTTCAAAGCCCTGCTGTGCAGACACGTGACCTCCCTCTATTAGCTTGCCTCCATTAGAGGGAAATCTCAGCCCCTCCCACTGTACTCACATCGGAAAGGAAAGCAGAGGGAGGTCACATGACAGCACAGCAGGGGATTTGCAAAGAAGGTATTTAGCATCATAATTTTTGGAAAACACACACACACACACTGTACTGAACAGGGACCTAAAACAGAGAGAACCAAAAAAAGTAATTAATACATGTGACTTTACGACCACTTTAAGGAAAAAGTCAGGTCGTTTCGAATTTGACGTCAGCAACACATCTCAAAAAAGTTGGGACAGGGCAACAAAAAGCTGGCGAAGTAAGTGGTACTAACAGGGAAGAGCTGGAAGAACATTTTGCAACTAATGAGGTTAATTGGCAACAGGTCAGTAACATGATTGGATATAAAAAGAGCATCTTGGAAAGTCCCAGTGTCCCAGAAGTAAAGATGGGCAGAGGTTCCCCAATCTGTGAAAAGTTGCATCTAAAAATCATCCAAAAATTTTAGAATAATGATCCTCAACATAAAATTGCAAAGACTCTAAATCTATCATCGTCTACAGTTCTTAATATCATCAAATGATTCTGAGAATCTGGAGAAATCTCTGTACAAGGGACAAGGCCAAAAACCCAAAGGATGGCGGTGATCTTCAGGCCCTCAGGTGGCACGGCATTAAAACCAGGCATGATTGTGTGATGGACATCAATGCATGGGCTCAGGAATACTTCCACAAATCACTGTCTGTAAACACAGCTTGCCATGCCATACGGAAATACAAGGTAAAGCTCTGTCATAGAAGAAGAAGCCATATCTGAACATGATCCAAAAACGCCCCTGTCTTCTCTGGGCCAAAGCTCATCATAAATGGTCTGTTGCAAAGTGGAAAACTGTTCAGTGGTCAGACGAATCGAGAGAGAAAACTCTGAGAGAAAAAAGAAAACTCTGCACAAGGGAGAAGGCCGAAACCCAATACTGGATGGCGGTGATCTTCAGGACCTCAGATGGCATGGCATTCAGGCCCTCAGATGGCATGGCATTCAGGCCCTCAGATGGGATGGCATTCTGGCACTCAGATGGGATGGCATTATGGCACTCTGTTGCAAAGTGGAAAACTATTCAGTGGTCAGACGAATCGAAATTTGACATTTCTTTTGGCAATCATGAGCGCTGAATCCTCTGGACTAAGGAGGAGAGGAACCCTCGGGTTTGTTAGCACCAAGCATCTCTGAAGGTATGGGGGAGGAGGCATTAGTGTATATATAATGGGCAGCTTGCACATCTGGAAAGGCGCCATCAATACTGAAAGGTACATCAAGGCTTTAGAGCAGCAAATGCGCCCATCCAAATTACGTCTTTTTTGGAAAAGGCCTCACATACAGTATTTCATCATTTGTATGAGGTCCCCTAGAGAAGGGACACAAGTACCCCCCGCTACAGTGGGACTTTACGGGCGAACAATAAGAAAATCATATATTAAAAAATGTCATTTGTTTAGAAAAATATATTAAAAAAGCATGTATCAGAAACTTAGTCATGGTTGATACAGCACATATGAAAATAAGATTTCACATACAAATACAATATTGCGAGTTCGAGAATGAATATGAAATTCCTCTATTGGCCTGACATGTTTCGGGAGAATATCCCTTCTTCAGAGGCGTTTGTTAAAGAGGATATAAATATATTCAGTGTGGAATGTAAAAAAAATGTATATAGATTTTATTTAGAGAGATAGTTTGTAAAATTTGACACTGTCTATCCATCAATCTGATGAATCCCATCCGAGCTCGGAACAGCCCACACAAGGGTCCCCAAAAAGATGACCACCGCAGCACGACCATAGGGAAAAACCTTTTGCCGGGAACTAAGCATATAAGTACAGGTGGCTGGAGCGTTCCTACTTCTCGGGCATAGAGAATTGGTAAGTCAGTGTGAGGCGAGGAGAGAATACTACCGCTATCTCCGTGTTTACATGTGACCGTCTGTGATTGGACGCAGCCGATCGCATGGTTAAAAAGACGCGACCGCAACACGGTGTGGCCGCGATCACCGCGCTGCTCGCCCGATGTCCACCCAGAACGAGAGCTGCACCGCCCCGCCGTCATTTGACGGTGGGCGGGCGGCAAGTGGTTAAACGCCACGGCCTACCTGAGTATTGTTGCTGACCATGTCCATCCCTTTATGACTACAGTGTCCCCATCTTCTGATGGCTCCTTCCAGCAGGATAATGCACCATGTCACAAAGCTCCAATCATCTCACCACTGGACAATGAGGTCCCTGTACTCTAATGGCCTCCACACTCACCACATCTCATCCAATAGAGCACCTTTGGGATGTGGTGGGAAGGGGAGATTGGCGTCATGGATGGGCAGCCGACAAATCTGCAGCAACTGTGTGATGCTATCATGTCACTATGGAGCAAAATCTGAGGTACGTTTCCAACACCTTGTTGAATCTATGCCATAAAGAATGAAGGCAAAAGGGGGTCCAACCCGCTACTAGCAAGGTGGACCTAATAAAGTGGTCAGTGAGTGTGTGTGTATATGTATATATATATATATATATATATATATAGTGGAACCTTGGATTCCGAGCATATTCCGTTTCAGGATTATGCTCGTTATCCAAAGTACTCGCATATCAAAGCGAGTTTTCCCATTGAAGTCAATGGAAATGAAAATAATTTGTTCTGCATTGACTTCAATGGGATGCAATACCGCTTGCGGCCAGAGGCGGGGGGGGGGGCACCGGAGAGCCTCGGAAACGGCCGAAAAGGCCTGAGGACACTTCGGCGGACCTCGGAAAGACTTCCTACCCGAGATTTGCCGAGGTCAGATGTGCTGCACTCGGGCCTTTCCGTGCATTTCCGAACGTGATGTTCGGCTCTGCTTGGCTCCGCCCCCCCCCGACTTCAGGCCAAAAGTGATACTGCACACCGCTTTGGCCTGAATCGTGCTCATTTTGCCCGACAACACTCGCAAACCAAGTTCCGATTTTTAAAAGTACAGTGCTCGTATTGCGAAGCGCTCGTTAACCGTGTTACTTGCAATCCGAGGTTCCACTGTATATATATATATATATATATATACACATACACACACACATATACACTATATTACCAAAAGTATTGGGACGCCGGCCTAAATCATTCCACAGGTTTTCTATCTGGTTGAGGTCAGGACTCTGTGCAGGCCAGTCAAGTTCCTCCACCCCAAACTCGCTCATCCATGTCTTTATGGACCTTGCTTTGTGCACTGGTGCGCAGTCATGTTGGAACAGGAAGGGGCCATCCCCAAACTGTTCCCACAAAGTTGGGGGCATGAAATTGTCCAAAATGTCTTGGTATGCTGACGCCTTAAGAGTTCCTTTCACTGGAACTAAGGGGCCAAGCCCAACCCCTGAAAAACATCCCCCACACCATAATCCCCCCTCCACGAAATGATTTGGACCAGTGCACCAAGCAAGGTCCATAAAGAGATGGATGAGTGTGTTTGGGGTGGAGGAACTTGACTGGCCTGCACCTCAACCCAATAGAACACCTTTGGGATGAATTAGAGAGGAGACTGTGAGCCGGGCCTTCTCGTCAAACATCAGTGTCTGACCTCACAAATGCTCTTCTGGAAGAATGATCAAACATTCCCATAGACACACTCCTAAACCTTGTGGACGGCCTTCCCAGAAGAGTTGAAGCTGTTATAGCTGCAAAGGGTGGGCCAACTCAATATTGAACCCTACGGACTAATACTAGGATGCCATTAAAGTTCATGTGTGTGTAAAGGCAGGTGTCCCAATACTTTTGGTAATATATATAATGTCATTAGCATTCCAGGCTGCAATTGAACAATTTTTTAATGTTGATTTAGTTATTTTCCAACAAAAAAAAAATACGGGGAGGGGGGAACAATCTATAAAATTCTTGAAAGGTGATCCCGGAGAGGAACAGGGGGACACAATGGAGAGGACTCTTCTCTACCATCCATTCCCTGATTGGTGGGGAAGGAGCTGTGGTCGGTAGCAGACAGTCGGTGATGTTGAGGTGTCGGATCCCAATATTTATGAAGCCATATGGAGGAGCAGATGTCTCCGCACACACAATGGAGGAGACATTTCATTCCCTCTATAATCCTGTTGCTGCGTCAGCAGCTTTCCCCCTTTCCTCTCCCTCCATCTTCCAGCCAGTAGAGCCGACAAACCAACATTAACGCTTCATTAATATTTATACAAAACATCGACAATTAAAGAGGGAAAATCATGGCAGCCGAGTGCCATTGTTAGATCCGCCTGAGATCAAAGAAACCGAAACAAATATCACCATTGTACCGGCGCCAAATTTAAATATGCAGATTGGGGGGATTGTGATATCCAGAAACTCTTCTACCTCTTGTATGTCTCCCTTCTAAAAGAGATTGTAAGCTCTTCTGTTTTCAGTATTCTTCTCCATTACCCTAATAGAGCGCAAGCTCTTCTGCCTCCTGTATCCTCCCTTAAAGCCTAATAGATTGTAAGCTCTTCTGTATTCTCCCTTATATCCTAATAGATTGTAAGCTCTTCTGTATCTTACCTTATACCCTAATAGATTGTAAGCTCTTCTGTATCCTCCCTTATATCCTAATAGATTGTAAGCTCTTCTGTTTTCTGTATTCTTCTCCATTACCCTAATAGAGCGCAAGCTCTTCTGCCTCTTGTATCCTCCCTTAAATCCTAATAGATTGTAAGCTCTTCTGTATCCTCCCTCATACCCTAATAGATTGTAAGCTCTTCTGTATCCTCCTTTATATCCTAATAGATTGTAAGCTCTTCTGTATCCTCCTTTATATCCTAATAGATTGTAAGCTCTTCTGTATCCTCTCTCATACCCTAATAGATTGTAAGCTCTTCTGCCTCCAGTTTCATTAAAATAATTTCTGTTCGTTATTTACATAAATTTATTTAATTCATTTTCTGAATTCGGTCAAATTGAGTTCCATTCGAATTCCATTTGAAATCAAATTTATGCTATTCGAAATTCACATTCACTAGATTGTTTTATTCTGTTCTTTAATTTTCTATTCTATTCTTTTCTATGCCTTTATTTTCTATTCTATTTTATTCTCTTCTGAAATTCAAATTTGGGGGGGGGGGGGGGTCGGTCGCACTTACCCCTTTGCTTCCTCTGCTCAACGGCCCCCCCCGTACCCTTGCTCTCCATGGGTCATCACGGCGGCCTCCCGTTCCCCTGCTCTCTATGGGTCATCACAGTGGCCTCCTGTTCCCCTGCTCTCTATGGGTCATCACAGTGGCCTACCGTTCCTCTGCTCTCCATGGGTCATCACGGTGGCCTACCGTTCCCCTGATCTCTATGGGTCATCACAGTGGCCTCCCGTTCCCCTGCTCTCTATGGGTCATCACAGTGGCCTACCGTTCCTCTGCTCTCCATGGGTCATCACGGTGGCCTTCCGTTCCCCTGCTCTCTATGGGTCATCACAGTGGCCTCCCGTTCTTCTGCTCTCTATGGGTCATCACAGTGGCCTACCGTTCCTCTGCTCTCCATGGGTCATCACAGTGGCCTCCCGTTCCCCTGCTCTCTATGGGTCATCACAGTGGCCTACCGTTCCTCTGCTCTCCATGGGTCATCACGGCGGCCTCCCGTTCCCCTGCTCTCTATGGGTCATCACAGTGGCCTACCGTTCCTCTGCTCTCCATGGGTCATCACGGTGGCCTCCCGTTCCCCTGATCTCTATGGGTCATCACGGCGGCCTCCCGTTCCCCTGCTCTCCATGGGTCATCACGGCGGCCTCCCGTTCCCCTGCTCTCTATGGGTCATCACGGTGGCCTACCATTCCCCTGCTCTCTATGGGTCATCACGGTGGCCTCCCATTCCCCTGATCTCCATGGGTCATCACGGTGGCCTACCGTTCCTCTGCTCTCCATGGGTCATCAAGGCGGCCTCCCGTTCCCCTGCTCTCCATGGGTCATCACGGCGGCCTCCCGTTCCCCTGCTCTCTATGGGTCATCACGGTGGCCTACCATTCCCCTGCTCTCTATGGGTCATCACGGTGGCCTCCCATTCCCCTGATCTCCATGGGTCATCACGGTGGCCTACCGTTCCTCTGCTCTCCATGGGTCATCAAGGCGGCCTCCCGTTCCCCTGATCTCCATGGGTCATCACGGTGGCCTACCGTTCCTCTGCTCTCCATGGGTCATCAAGGCGGCCTCCCGTTCCCCTGATCTCCATGGGTCATCACAGTGGCCTCCCGTTCCTCTGCTCTCCACGGGTCATCACGGCGATGGTTGCTGTGGCTTCCCGTTTCCTCACTCCTTCTCCTCGGCAGCCAATCGGGGGTCTTCTCTTTTCGGCCAATCAGAAAACGGGTCTCACACCCACTTCCGATTGGCCGGATTCAGGATCAGTGTTTCAACAGCGCATATTTATTTGCTGTTGTAACACCTGGGTGGGCTCATGGCGCAATGCTCTACACCACGAGCCCACCCTATTTTGAAGCCTATTAGAGTCTCTGGCTCTAATCAGGTGCTTAAAAAAAAAAAACACCCCCCCCCGCCGCTGTAATTCGGGCGCCCGGCGTCTTGAAAGGGGCCGGACACAGGAATAGGGGGTGGCCGCGGATAGATTCATGCTATTCTATCTATCTATCTATCTATCTATCATTTATCTGTAAATCTATCTATTATACATATAGGGGGGGGCAGCATGATAGAGGAGGCGGTGCCCGGGGGCCTCTAATGGGGCGGGCCGCCACTGCTATAGGTACTGTAAATATCTCAGTTTAGGAGATATTTACTGTATACTGCGCCGATGAGGTCACCTGCGCATGCGCTCTGAAGGAACGGCCGCCAGGAGTGTGTGCCGTGACCGGCGGCTCCCGCGCACCGCAGGAGTGACGATTTGCTGCTACGGCCAATCACACAGCCGGAGTCCACGCCCCCCGGAAGGGAGACGGGCGAAAATGGATGCGGCCTGCTGCGGGGACGGCGCGGGCTTTCATTCGCAGGCAAGTGTCACATAATGTGCTAGTATGCGATGCATACTAGCACATTATGCCTTTACTTTGCAGGGAAGAAGACAGGAAGAAAAACCCACCAGGGTTTAACTTCCTCTTTAAACCCATCCGTTGCCAGAAGAGTCATTGGGGCAGGATAGAAAATGGTCTGATAAGTCGTAGGCAGAGTCAGGTCCTGTAGGGCAAGAGGCCTGAACTGAACTTTCCATATTACGTATAATGGAGTCTTCCTGAAATCATAGTAAAAAAAAAAAATTTTTTTAAATCAATCGGGAAAAAAATAAATAATAAAAAAAGTAAATGTAATAAAAAAAAATGTAAAAAGCAATCGGGAAAAAAATAAAAATAAAATATAATAAAAAAAATAAATAAATCAATTGGGAAAAAAATAAATAAAAATAAAATATAATAATAAAAATAAAAAAATCAATTGGGGAAAAAATAAAAAAATTAAAAAAATCAACCGGGAACAAAAAAAAAATCCAAAAATAATGTGCCTAAAAATGTTTATATCTTTATCAGAATCCAAGAGAATTGGACAAAAGTAAAGTCCCATGGAAGGAATTCTGCAAGTACGCTCTGACGTTTTCTTAAGAATTCCCAAATATCGTCGTCTGTTGAATCCATTTCATTTCAATCATTTATATTTAAACCTGCGGGTGTGAGGAAGAGTTATTGGACTCCAGGGTGAGGGGAGGGGGCTGCGGATTCCCAGTGCCGGTTATTCCCCCAAGCCCGGCTTCCTTCCCAGGATATTTCTATTTATTGATGTGCTTTTCACAGATCAGCATTTAATAAACCTTAGAATAACAAGAGAAAGAACATAAAAAAAAGAATAAAATTCATCTTAAATTAATTACTCTTAATAGCTCCTCCTATTCTGGCGCCTATTAGATCTGCAACCCAAAAGATCACGTGCACACAACTCAGCTTTCCTAACATGTATGTAATTCACCACAAGCCCTGATGAAGAGGGACCGGTGACCCCAGAATCACACCGATTGATATTTGTGACCTCCTTGTGGCTAATAAGTTTTTACTGGACCTCAATTTATCAGTTGGGGACACCGAGGTTCCTACAGATGCCTAAAAACTCTTCATCAAGGAACATACGGATGTGGATAATACGGCCTGTCCTTCTGCCCTTGTGCCTCTCCTCCACACCCTTCCACATCGCACTTACTTGCAATTCCTGACAATTAAAATGAAAGCCAGGAGTTTGTGTGTAAATGCAGAAGCAGTTATTGTAAAAAAAAAAAAAATTCTAACCCTTTTGACACAGTGTTTGTAAACATTGAGGCAAGAGATAGAGAGATACCAAGTAAGTTTATAAATAATGTTACTTTGTATCTCTATCTCTAGCCTGATCAAGGTTTATAAACACTGTTACTTTGCATCTCTATCTCCTGCCTGATCAATGTTTATAAACACTGTTATGCCCCGTACACACGGTTGGATTTTTTGACGGAAAATGTGTGATAGGACCTTGTTGTCGGAAATTTTGACCGTGTGTGGGCTCCATCACACATTTTCCATCGGATTTTCCGACACACAAAGTTTGAGAGCAAGCTATAAAATTTTCCGACAACAAAATCCGTTGTGTGAAATTCCGATCGTGTGTACACAAATCCGACGGACAAAGTGCCACGCATGCTCAGAATAAATAAAGAGATGAAAGCTATTGGCCACTGCTCCGTTTATAGTCCCGACGTACGTGTTTTACGTCACCGCGTTCAGAATGATCGGATTTTCCGACAACTTTGTGTGACCGTGTGTATGCAAGACAAGTTTGAGCCAACATCCGTCGGAAAAAATCCATGGATTTTGTTGTCGGAATGTCCGATCAATGTCCGACCGTGTGTACGGGGCATTACTCTGCATCTCTAGCTCCTGCCTGATCAATGTTACTTTGTATCTACTCATTTCCTACCTGAACAATGTTATAAACAATAGGGGGAGATTTATTAAAACTGGAGCACTCAGAATCACGGTAGCCAATCAGCTTCTAACTTCTGCTTGTTTAAGCACTTAAGGACTGGAAGATTTTCCCCCTTCATGACCAGGCCATTTTTTGCGATACGGCACTGTGACGCTTTAACTGACAATTGCGTGATTGTGCGACGAATGTACCCAAACAAAATTTCTTTCCCACAAATAGAGCTTTATTTTGGTGGTATTTGATCACCTCTGCAGTATTTATTCTTTGCGCTATAAACAAAAAAAAGAGCGTCAATTTTGAAAAAAAAACAATATTCTTTTTTTCTGAGCCCATCTGGTTGTGTGGCAATAGCGAATGAATATTCCCTATTGTCAAACTGATTCTTCCTCCCGGCCGATCAGGGAGCAGGTCCTGAGACCCGATTTCCGACTGGCTGAAAAGAGAAGCTACCCTATTGGCCCGAGGGAGGGGACGCACGGCGAGGACACCGCTGTGATGCAGAGGAGGAGACGCAGGGGAAGCTGGCCGCCCGTCGCCTGTCCTGTCGGGAAGCACTGCCCAGGGTTAGTGATGCAGGTGACCGACCGACCTACCGGGGGGGGGGTGCGGTTGACCCAACCGGGGGGGGGGGCTGTGCACTGTTTGCCGCCCCCCAAGAAATATATATACCATCGGTTAGAGCCCTCCCTTAGTCTACCTAAAGATTAAAAAAATGGTCTTTACTGCTATTCTAAACCCACCTCCCGCCCATCAGCTTACAGAGGCTGATTTCAAATTTCAGCTGGTTTGCAGTAGTTTAGTATAAAGGAAATCTAGATTAATAATTCTATTTAATATTTAATATCCTTTTAACCCTTTCCTGGCCGACAGACGGCGTTAATGCAGTGCGTTCCTCATCAGATGAAATTTAGCACGTAACGCCCCATAACCCCCGAGCACAGCAATCAGAGTTCCCCTCCCCCCCATCCATAAGGGCTTATTCCACAACTTCAGAAAGGACGATGAGGCTGTTATAAGCTCCCCTGCTCAGACTTAATAAATACGACATCCCCGGCCGGCCATTAAAAAACGAGCCGCGCAGAAAGTAATGGTCGGTCGTAATGCCGCGTACAGATGTAAAATAACCTTTATAAAACAAAGTATATGACGGTCAGGAAGACGTTCCGCCGTTTAATAAAACAAACAACGGCGGATGAATTTCAGATCCCCGACAATCCAAAGCCAACTCGTCCTCGGCGAGAGGAGGTGAAACGGGCGTAAAACGTATATATTTTTAGCAATGTTCTTCTCTGCGATCTAACAGGTACAAGGTTCGCGGCGCGTGCGTCTGGGGAGCCGTAACGGCTCTGGGAAGCTCATATATATCGCCGAGATTTTTAGTGCTTTGAAAATTCAATCACTGAGAAAATGTTTTGCTGTAAATATCTGCCGAGAGGGAGACAAAGCGGGGAACTGGGCGCAGCATCTGCTACGAAGGAGGACGGCGGCGAGGCACACGCGCGCAAATAACGAGGGGCGATAATGTGGTATAATGACCATTGATGTTTATTATTGAGGGATGGATTCAATTATAAGGAAGCCCAATCATTAAAATCTAATCGAGGTTTTAACATTTGAAGACCCCCGTCGGTGCGGTAACGTGCATTATGTTGCGCGTTGGGTTATGGAGGCCCATTCAAAATGGAATGGACTGTCAACACACCCCAACATCCATAAAAAAAGATGCATGACTGTTTATTCTAACTTAACGCACCACAACTAAGGATGAGCCGGACTGCTTCAGGTCAGTTTGTGCATTATTTGTCGAACTTCAAAAAAAAAAAAAAAACTGGCACACAGACGCCTCCAAGGGTCTCCCTAAAAATCCAGGTTGGCCATGAAAGAGGGAGGTCAAGTGTGCGTCTACCCACACCTGAAACCTACCAGACCACATGCTCTCAAAAGGGGTGGGGGGGGCTTGCCTGACAAAGCACCTTGTCCCCATGTTGATGAGGACAAGGGCCTCTTCCCCACAACCCTGGCTGGTAATTATGGGGGTCGGGGGGGGCCTTATTAGATTTGGAAAGCATCTTTTCCACATGTTGATAAGGACAAGGGCCTCTTCCCCACAACCCTGGTTGGTGGTTGTGGGGGTCTGCAGGCAGGAAGCTTATCAAAATCTGGAAGCCCCTGGTCCCCATGTTGATGAGGACAAGGGCCTCTTCCCCACAACCCTTGGCGGTGGTTGTGGGACTCTGTGGATGGGAAGCTTATCAGAATCTGTAAGCACCTTGTCCACAGGTTGATGAGAACACGGGCATCTTCCCCACAACCCTACCCAGTGGTTGTGGAAGTCTGCGGGCAAAAAGCTTTTTGGAATCTGGAAGCACCTTGTCCCCATGTTGATGGGAACAAGGGCTTTGTTCCCACAACCCTGGCCGGTGGTTGTGGGGGTCTGCAGGCAGGAAGCTTAGCAGAATCTGGAAGCACCTTGTCCCCATGTTCATGAGGATAAGGGCCTCTACCCCACAACCTTGGCAGGTGGTTGTGGGGGTCCGAGGGCGGGAAGCTTATCAGAATCTGGAAGCACCTTGTCCCCATGTTTATGAGGACATGGGCATCTTCCCCACAAACCTACCCAGTGGTTGTGGGAGTCTGCGGGCAGGAAGCCTATCAGAACCTAGAAGAACCTTGTCTCCATGTTGATGGAGATAACGGCCTCTTCCCCACAAGCCTGGCCGGTGGTTGTAGGAGTCTGCGGGCGAAAAGCTTTTCGGAATCTGAAAGCACTTTGTCCCCATGTTGATTGGAACGAGGGCCTTGTTCCCACAACCCTGGCCGGGGGTTGTGGGGGTCTGCGGGCAGGAAGCTTATCAGAATCTAATGAACCTTGTACTCATGTTGATGAAGACAAGGGCTGCTCCTCCACAACCCTGGCTGGTAATTGTGGGGGTCTGCGTGTGGGAAGCTTACAGTCTGGCACTACCTTGTCCCCAAGTTATGGAGGACACGGGCCTCTTTGCCACAACCCCAGGCCGGTGGTTATGGGGGTCTGCAGGCAGGAAGCTTAGCAGAATCTGGAAGCACCTTGTCCCCATGTTCATGAGGATAAGGGCCTCTTCCCCACAACCTTGGCAGGTGGTTGTGGGGGTCTGTGGGCAGGAAGCTTATCAGAATCTGTAAGTCCCTGTAATAAGAAGACCCAAATAATAAGAGGATTCCGCTCAAGCTTGCCTTGCATACACACAGTCACACAAAAGTTCGCTGAACTTACGTCAAGAACGCGGTGACGTACAACACTACGATGAGCCGAAAAAATGAAGTTCATTGCTTCCGAGCATGCATCGAATTGTTTCCGAGCATGCGTAGGAATTTTGCGCGTCGGAATTGCCACAGACGATCGCATTTTCGGATAGGAACTTTTTCCGACCGAAAAAATAGAGAACATGCTCTCAATCTTTTGCTGGCTGGAATTCGGCCAGCAAAGGTCCGATGGAGCATACACACGGTCGCATTTTCCGACCAAAACCTCTCATCGGCCTTTTTCGGGCTGAAATTCCGATTGTGTGTACGCGGCATTAGACAGCTGAAAATGATCTTTGGTGTCATGCTACCGGCTCTGCCAAGTGGCAATGGACCTGGAACTATAAAGGCACCATCAGATAGAAGGTCAACCAGACACAGCTCAGAGAACCTCTAGCAACCTCTGGAGGAACCCAGGTTGAGAATGCCCGATACATGGGTAGGGGTGGGGATGGCGGTCGAGGTCGTTGCCCAAATATGGCCAGTGACTGTATTCGGGCAGTGATGTCACTGGTATCCCCGCCCCTTTGCCTGCATGGTGGCACTTTCTGGTTTCCACCATAATATTGGAACTTAGGGAAAGCCATGCAAATTGATTACATAGGCAGGCCCTGCTCCCTGCTTGGTAGTGCTGCACGGTGGCTTTGCTTTACCAATTTGCTTTTTACAGTTACATTTACTTACTTAGTGCAAGTCTATGAATCGTCAATGACTAAAATCAAAGGTGAGCTGGACTTATCTCAGCCATTCTAAAAAAAATAGTCTCAGTTTGCAAATATGAGCATCACAAGTCACTTGCAGATATGTGATTGATAGTTGGGAACAACACCTCACCCCTGACCCCCGTGCTGCCCCTTTCAGACAAGAGTGGCAATGGGCAATAAAGAGCCAAGGGAAGTTTTCAGCTTGGACATTCCTACCAGACGTTAAGTGCCGCTGCACCCAAGGTCTGGCAGGTGAATTTTCCAGCGGGAGGGGGGATTTGTTCTCTGGGCAACTTTAGCTTAGAAGGTGAGATGTTTGCATTGGAAAAGGGGTATTTTAGCTTCTGGGGGTGGGGCAATAAAATGTATGTTAGTTCCTCCTGACCTGTGTACTCTGCAATGCTGCCTTGCTAGCCCCTGCACCCTGCATTACTTATACTGACCCTTGCACTCTATTTTGCTTACTACAGACCTCTAAAATTCTGTATAACTAACCCCTGTACTCTATATTACTTACTACTGACCCCTGCACTATGTGTTGCATACTAATGACCCCTGAACTATGTATTGCTTTTTACTGACTCCTGTCTCCTGTATTCTGCATTATATACTTTTGAACCCTGCACTCTGCGCTGCACATACTACTGACCCCTGAACATCAAGTTACTTACTACTGACCCCTGCAGTTTGCATCACATAATACTGAACCCTGCACTTTTCATCACATACTACTGACCCCTGCACTTTGCATCACATACTACTGACCCCTGAACTTTGCATCACAAACTACTGACCCCTGCACTTTACATCACTTACTACTGACCCCTGAACTTTGCATCACATACTACTGACTCCTGAACTTTACATCACATACTACTGACTCCTGAACTTTACATCACATACTACTGACCCCTGAACTTTGCATCACATACTACTGACCCCTGAACTTTGCATCACATACTACTGACCCCTGAACTTTGCATCACATACTACTGACCCCTGCACTTTGCATCACATACTACTGACCCCTGCACTTTGCATCACATACTACTGACCCCTGCACTTTGCATCACATACTACTGATCCCTGCACTTTGCATCACATACTACTGACCCCTGAACTTTGCATCACATACTACTGACCCCTGTCTCCTGTACTCTGCATTATATACTACTGACCCCTGCACTCTGCACTGCACATACTACTGACCCCTAAGTTACTTACTACTGACCCTTGCACTTTGCATCACATATTACTGACCCCTGCACTTTATTTGCATCACATACTACTGACCCCTGTCTCCTGTACTCTGCATTATCTACGTCTGACCCCTGCACTCTGCGCTGCACATACAACTGAGCCCTGAACACTACGTTACTTACTACTGACCCCTGCATTTTGCATTATTTACTATTGACCCCCTGCATTTTGAATTAAGATACTACTGACCCTTGAATTGCCTAAACCTTGCTTACTTTTAATGGGGACTTTCTAGCTTACCGCCTCTAAAAAAAAAAAGTGTGCTGCACTCTGGTAATCCTACAGTTTAAAATCTAAAATCCAGCATAGATGGCAGCCAGTTGGGTAAACCACATCAACATCCTGTGCAGGGCCGATCAAAGCAGCATGTGGAGGCCCCAGAAACCCGTCAGAAGAAAAAGGACAAGCAGTGTGTACGGCCACAAGCAGAGCCACGGAATGACAAAAGTGACAACAGAGATGGGCAGGCCATAACGGGTTTCAGGGGCACAGCCCCCTTTGTCAAGCAGCCCAAGGAGATGGGCAGGGCATATTGTGTTTCAGGGGCACGGCCCTCTTTGTCAAACAGCCCAAGGAGATGGGCAGGGCATATTGTGTTTCAGGGGCACGGCCCTCTTTGTCAGACAGCCCAAGGAGATGGGTCCAGCTTCATAAAGACATGGTTTGCCCAGTCTGGAGTCGAGGAACTGGAATGACCTGCACAGAGCCCTGACCTCAAGAAAAACAGAAAACGGTAGACAGAGGGACAGACAGGCATTGAAGCACAAGTATTAGATACAAAACGTTTTCTTTTTTTATTTTCTAGGTACATTGATGTAGAAGACGCCCTCAGTTTACCTGCACAGATAAATGATGTTCTGAAATAAATGTCATCACAGACATCTTATTAATCAGCGGACCGCGTCCCCCGAGAAAAGGAGCAATCAGCATTTTTATGACGGGATCATTGTCAGGCCGCACAGAACTTTCTCCAGGTGAATTACTTCTTCTCCAAATGGTCCCATTACGGTCTGGAATCTGTCGTGTGATTGTTTTCTAGCAATAAAATATGTCCTTGTTTCCTCAACCCGAATTGCCACCTTCTCTTCGCCGGCCGCCAACAACCACTCTGCCAAATGACTTCGCTGTTGTATGTAAAGAAAGCTTTTGGCTCTACGAAAAGGACAACGTGTAGAGGAGACGCCACTCGATAAAATGTGATCCGACCGGACGCATCGGTTTGCAACTTTGTGTTCAGTAAAACGAACGCAGCAGAGTTTGTTGATGGGGCCTTTCGCCTAGTAGAGGTAATCAATACCGATTGGTAAAAATAGAGGAAATAAAAGGACAAAAAGGAATAATAACCACCACTTGCCACCAAGGCCAATTCTGACATTTCTCACAATTTAACCACTTCAGCCCCGGAAGGATTTAAAAAAAAAAAAAAAAAAACATAATATTTTTTACTTTCTGCTATAAAACATATCCAATAAAAATACGTAAAAAAAAATAAAATTTCTCAATTTAGGCCAATTGGTATTCTGGTAAAAAAAATCCCAATTGGTGTATATTGATTGGGTTGCACAAAAGTTATCGCGTCTACAAACTATGGGATAGATTTAGAGACTTTTTTTTTTTTTTTTTCATTTTTACTAGTAATGGCGGCGATCAGCGATTTTTAACAGGATTTTTAGCGGGACTGAGACATTGTGGCGGACAAATTGGACGCTAATGCCGCGTACACGCGATCGGAATTCTGCTCAAGCTTGCCTTGCGTACACACGGTCGCACAAAAGTTCTCGGAACTTTCGACCGTCAAGAACGCGGTGACGTACAACACTACCACGAGCCGAGAAAATGAAGTTCAGCGCTTACATGCATGCGTCAAATTGTTTCCGAGCATGCGTGATTTTTTTGCATGTCCGAATTGCATACAGACAATCGCATTTTCGGATAGGAACTTTTCCCGACCGAAAAATAGAGAACCTGCTCTCCATCTTTTGCTGGCTGGAATTCCGCCAGCAAAAGACCAATGGAGCATACACATGGTCGCATTTTCCGACAAAAAGCTCTCGTCGCAGTTTTGCTGGCGGCATTTCCGATCGTGTGTACGGGGCATAAGTGATGCTTTTTGGGGACCAGTGACACCAGTGCACTGACACTGTATAAATGACACTGGCAAGGAAGGGGTTAACATCAGGGGCGATCAAAGGGTTAAATGTGTTCCCTATATGTGCTTTCTAATTGTGTGGGGGATGCTGACACTAGACGAAGAGAGAGATCGGTGTTCCTAATTAGTAGGAATCACAGATCTCTCTCCTCCTCTGTGACAGAACGCCGGTCTGCCTTGTTTACATAGGCAGACCGCCGTTCGGTCATTCCCCTGAACGATCGCGGGTGGCCAGTGGCCATCGCAGCCACCAGTCTCACTGATCGGCTCCTGCTGTTGTGTCCAATCCCAGCGGGAGCGGGTCGCCATGCGCACGCACGCCCCAGACCGGGGAGCACGGACAACTTACAGGTGCGTTGTTTCGCGCAGCCAGGCCTCCCTGCCTTAGTAAATGTGAGAAGGGTGGTCCGGAAGTAGTTAAATATCAGCTTTTTTTTTTTTTTGCTAGAAAATTACTTAGAACCCCCAAAACTTATATATATATATATATATGTTTAACACCTTCCCGTCCAGCCTATAGCAGATTGAGGGTGGGGCCTTTCCTCCTTTGGAGTCTACACCATATGACGTCCTCCCAGAAGGGGCCGGGGCGTCAGGAAAGACAAAACGTACCCAGGTGTTTAGTTATGCGCAGATGGAGAACTCCTATTAGCCAAAAAAAAAAAAAAATGCACATAGGCACATGAATATGCGCGAATGGCAAATTTCTGTTAGCCAAAACCACACTCGTGCAACTGAACTAGATTGGCGCCAAGAGGGCTATTTAAACACCTCTGCTGCACCAGGACCTTGCCTTATGGTCTACAACAGTGATGGCGAACCTTGGCACTCCAGATGTTTTAGAACTACATTTCCCATGATGCTCTTGCACTCTTCAGTGTAGTTGAGCATCATGGGAAATGTAGTTCCAAAACATCTGGGGTGCCAAGGTTCTCCATCACTGGTCTACAATGTTCTGCTACCTGTTCCTGTGCTTGATCTCCTGTTGCCGTTCTGCTATTTCGTCTGACCATGCTTGATCTCTGCCTGAACCGACCCCCTGGCTTGCCCTTTGGCCAACTCCAGCCTGAGCCTGACTATTTTTCTGCCTGCTGCCCTGTACCTGATGTGCCTGCTAGATACTAACTGGCTTGCCTGACTCTGCTCTGTGTCCAGCCAGTGGAGGCCATCCCTGCAGCCTGCCAAGTACCTGCCGGCCCGCCGAGTGCTTGCTGCCTGTGACCTGCCAGTCGCCAAGTGCCTGCCGACTGTCTTCCAGCCTACTGCACACCTGCGTCACGTCCCAGCCTGCATCCAAGTGCACACGGACCTCCCATCTGTAATCGCCATCACCAGAACTGCCAGGCACTCGTGCCACTCCAGGCTCTGCACCACCTAGTACCTTATCAGGGGTAATGAGCTGGAGGTGTAAGAGATCGCCTTCCTCTCCCCATCAGACTCCATCGCCAGGTACGTGACACGCGGAGCCTGTCACCGGCTGTGGCCACCAGACACAGCGGATGTCTGATCACTACACCGACCCGCTTGCCAGTGTCATGTGATTGCTTTGACCAATCACAGCAGGGCACATGACATTTGTAAACAATGGCTGGGCTTCCTTTCATGCCATCCACTGTGCACAACTGTGTTGCTAGCTGTGATTGGCCACAGTGATCACATGGTACAGACAAGGCTAATCACAGCCTATCAGTAACATGTGATTAGCTTTGGCCAATCACAGCAAAAGATAATAAATTAATGTTTCATTCAGTAAAAATGATTGCTTATACTAGTGAAATTCATTGGTACAAGCAAATATAATGTGAAAAATAAAAAATTTAGATCACTTCCCCATAGTAGTACAGTGGAACCTCGGATTGCGAGTAACGCAGTTAACGAGCGTTTCGCAATACGAGCACTGTATTTTTAAAGATTGTCTCGCAAAACGAGCACGTTTCAGGCCAAAGCGATGTGCAGTACCGCTTTTGGCCTGAGGTGGGGGGGGGGTGCCAGAGCCGAGCAGTTCGGAAATACGAAACACGGAAAGACCCGAGGACACTTCGGCTGACCTCGGCAAGTCTTGCGAAGGAAGTCTTTCCGAGGTTTGCCGAGGTCCGCCGAAGTGTCCTCGGGCCTTTTCGGCTGTTTCAGAGGCTCTCCGGCACCCCCCCTACCTCTGGCCGCATGTGGTATTGCATCATATTGAAGTCAATGCGGAACGAATGGGAAAACTCGATTTGATATGCGAGTATTTTGGATTACGAGCATACTCCTAGAACGGATTATGCTCGTAATCTGAGGTTCCACTGTACAATGTTACTATGGTAATAATGTATTGCTCTGGTCACAGTGTGAAAAAAAAATCATGAAGAAAATGTAAGAAATAAAAATGTAAAAAGTTTACTTTATCAACTTTATTGCGGGATGAACAACCAATAAAACGTTGCACACATTACACATTTGTGTCTGGGGGGAACAATAAAAGGTGATAATATACTTACCTCACAGCTTCTGCCCAACCCCCAACCCCCTTATCCCGCTTTCCCCTCTCTAGTGATCTAGAATCTTGATGTCATCAAGAAGGGACAGTCCACTGCCAGACTATGGGAGAGTGCTGTCAGGTAAGTAAACCAGCTTCTCCTCTCCTGGACATCATGCGCTATTCATATTGGGTGTGGCTTTTTAGACTAATTAGAAATTTTAGTCTGATTTTTGTTTAGAATTTTAATTTCTTTTATGCAATATTTTTTATTTATTATTTTAATTTTTAATTTTAAATTGTATACATTTTTTAATAACATTCTTTGGGGAGGCTGTGGTGACATATTATGTCTCACTTTTGAGACCGAGAAAGGGATTGAGGACACATTCCCCAGTCCCTTTCTCTGTAGCCTCCACCAGACAGAGGCTGCTGCCCATTTATAAACCGAAGCATAGTAAACACATGCTTTAGTTATGAATGAATACAGTGAGTGTTCAGTATCGATCACTCACTGTGTTCACTCAAAAAAAAAGGGGGGGGGCCAGTTTGGATGCCTGAGCAGATAATCAGACGAGCCGGGGTCAGGAAGCCAGAAGTCAGCGTAGCAAGGAGCAAAAAAACATGAACAGGCCAAGTCATACACAGGAACACATTGGAGATCATAGATCACATTGCAAGGGCAAGGAGGAAATGTGAAAAGCTGTTTAAATGACCAAAAAGGGCTGGTTGTAGGCTGGGCTATTGAGGTAATGGTGACCTGGTGAGTCGCTGTGGAAACAGCTTCTGTGCACTGAAAAAAAAAAAAAGAGCTGCTCGTAAATAGCAGGAGCCCAGCCCTGACACCCTTGCAGTTTTGTCCTGAGTTGGGCTTTAAACTGAAACTCCCCATGATTAAGCTCCGGGGGGGCGAAACATGTTGGGGGTGCGTGGCCGGGGGGACGAAACACGTTGGTGGAGCGTGGCCTGGCAGGAGTCGAGGCTGAGGTTGGCACTCTGCTACAACTGCAGGATGACGTGGATGTGCAACATTAAGCATCACCTCCTCTCTTCCCCTTTAAACTGAAACTTGAATTTGGCTTTAGGAGGCTCTTGAGGGTTTTTTTTCACGCATTGCTGCTTTACATTTCTTCATTTTTTTGTGCGTGTTTTATTTGAAGAAAGCTGGCAGAAGAAAAAAAACATATAAAAGAAAAAAAATGAAACGCAACAACATTGGTTCATTTTTTGGACGTCTCGGGAATTTAGTTAAAAAAAAATTGGCCGTAGAGCCTGATGGAGGCAACGAACGTCTCCATAGACAAAACAACGAAAGACGAAGTGGCTATGAATCAGGTGTATCTGTTTTCTGCGGGGATTCCCTTTAAGCTGCTATTGTATTCCCGAACTTGTGAACAAACAAAACTTCTAAAGAAGCGGCGACATGTGCTGGATCGCAGCCCCCCCCCCCCCCTTCCCCTCGTCTGGTCGTTAGAGCAGTAAAATCCCAATTGTACAAAGTGCTCTGAAGTCATTGTGAACGGCGTGTAATTGACTACTTGAAAAATTGCTGGGCTGTCTCGCTTGATGTCTGGAATTTCACCTTTTAAAAAAGTTTAATCAGCTTTTGAAATCATAGGCGGAAACCACATGTTTATTAAAACCCCGCAGGCCGCTATCAACGCCGGCTCCAGCTCTCAGTAAAAGATCGAGCCCCCCCCCCCTTTTTTTTTTCTTCCCTGACAATCAGCAAATAACCCCCCCCCTTCACTCCCCCAATATCTTGTATGTCTAACAGTATGAAAAGTTCGACCAGTTCCCGAAATTCCATGAAACATTATAACAAGCTGCAGAAACAGGAGGATCTCCGATACATTCTACAAATACAAAGAGACACAATGTAACACAATCCCATCCTACCAACTACAGTATTTAAATGACTGTTCCACCGGGAACTAAATGTTTAACCGCTTGCTGACCAGCAGCCGTCAAGTATACTGCGGCAGGTCGGCGCGGTCCCGCGAACCGTCGTAGCTATACATCGGCTCCTTTAAGCGGGATAGCAGACGCACGCGCGCCGCTACACTGCGGGGGTGCCGATGCTCCTGGCCGACGGTCGTGATGACCTTCGGCCACCAGCGATTGCGGGGATGAGAGGCAGAGCTGGGACGCGTGTGTGTAAACAAACAAATCCATGTTCTGTTCTGAGAGGAGAGACAGATCGTGAGTTCCTACAAGCTAGGAACCACAATCTGTCATCTCCTATAGTCAGTCCCCTCCCCCTACAGTTAGAACACACAGTCAGGGAACACAGTTAACCCCTTTGATCGCCCCCTAGTGTTTAACCCCTTCCCTGCTAGTGTCATTTACACAGTAATCAGTGCATTTTTATAGCACTGATCGCTGTATAATTGTCATTCGTCCCAAAAATGTGTCAAAAGTGTCCGATGTGTCCCCCGTAATGATAGAAAAAAAAAATCGCAGATCGGCGCCATTACTAGTAAAAAAAAAAAAAAAATAATAAAAATGCTATAAATCTATCCCCTATTTTGTAGACGCTATAACTTTTGCGCAAACCAATCAATATACGCTTATTGCGATTTTTATTACCAAAAATACGTAGAAGAATACATATCGGCCTAAACTGAGAAAAAAAAAATAGCTTTTTTAAAAAAATAATTGGGGATATTTATTATAGCAAAAAGTACAAAATATTGTGTTTTTTCCAAAATTGACGCTATTTTTTTGTTTATAGCGCAAAAAATAAAAACCGCAGAGGTGATCAAATACCACCAGAAGAAAGCTCTATTTTTTCAAAAAAAAGGACGTCAATTTTGTTTGGGTGCAGCGTTGCACGACCGCGCAATTGTCAGTTAAAGCGACGCAGTGCCGAATCGCAAAAAGTGCTCCGGTCATTAAGCAGCCAAATCTTCCGGGGCTGAAGTGGTTAAAGCGGAACTTCAGTCACTTTTTTCATCTTTCTTATCTATTAAATCTTCTGCCCTTGTTGTTGCTTTAGCTTTGGATAGTAAAACATTTTTTTTTTATGCCAGTAAATCCCTTATACAGCCCACTTCCTGTTTCTTGTCTGGTCATTAGCCTAGGACAGGGGTAGGCAACCTTGGCACTCCAGCTGTTGTGAAACTACAAGTCCCATGAGACATTACAAGACCCTGACAATCACAGGTATGACTCCTAGAGGCAGAGGCATCATGGGATTTGTAGTTTCACCACAGCTGGAGTGCCGAGGTTGCCTACCCCTGGCCTAGGCTTATGACATCATGCACAGCTCTCTCTCTCTCACTCTGGTGAGAGTTTGCCAGGGGGGGGGGGGGGGGGGGGGTGAGTCATTAAGAGGGCCAATGAGAGCTGCAGAGCTGGAGGTGTGCCTCTGTGTGTCTGTGTAAATCCAGGAGGTGAACAGGCAGCAGATTCAGCTGCCCACAGTTAAAATGGCTGCAGCCAGACTCAGTGGAGGGAGATTTCTGCAGCACATTGGGCAAGTACAGAATCACAGTATATAAAAAATATTATGCAAAGTGATTGGAGGGAAGCTTCAGAATGGCAAAGATGTTTCTATTACAAATTATGTGAGCAGACTGCATTTTCTCTATAAAAAGCCCAGCAGAAATTTGACGGTGCCTCTTACCACGTGATCAGCTTTGACCAATCACAGCTGATCATCGCATGAACCAGGAGGTGCCGGTAAACGACGTTCCTCGGTTTGCGCTGACAGGGAGAGCCGATCGGCGACTCTCCCTGTCAGAGGTGGGGGTCAGGGCTGATAAACAGCACATTGATTATCAACACAGCCCCCTTCAGATGTGCCCAACAGCTGCCAGGCAGTGCCCCCTCAGTAAAGTCTCTCAGTGCCAATAAAAGTGCCAGTGCCCACCACAGTGCCAGAGCCCACCACAGTGCCAATCAGTGCCCAGCAGTAACACCTGTCAGTACCTCATCAGTGCTGCCCATCAGTGCCATCTAATTAGTGTTCATCAGTGCCATCTGTCAGTGACGGCCATCAGTGCCACCAGTCAGTGCCCATCAGTACCCATCAGTGCTGCCTATCGGTGCCCATCAATGCTGCATATCAGTGCCTCCTATCAGTGCCCATCAATTCTACATATCATTGCCTCCTCATCAGTGCCATCTATTAGTGTCCATCAGTGCCATCTGTCAGTGCCAATCAGTGTCGGCTATCAGTGCCAATCAGTGTCACCTATCAGTGCTGCCTGTCAGTGCCCATCAGTGCTAGATATCAGTGCCGCCTATCAGTGCCAATCAATTCTACACATCAGTGCCTCCTCATCAGTGCCCATCAGTGCCACCTTATCAGTGCCAATTCATAAGTGCCACCTTATCAGTGCCGCCTTATTAGTGCCCATCATTGAAGGAGAAAACAACATTTTATTTTATTTAAGAAAAACTTATTTTTTTCATAAATTTGAGTCTTTTTTAGTTTGTTTAGTAAAAAAAAAAATCCCCAGAGGTGATCAAATACCCCCAAAAGAAATCTTTATCTGTGGGAAGAAAATTATGAAAAATGTCATTTGGGTACAGTGCTGCATGACCGCGCAATTGTCATTCAAAGTGCGACAGCGCTGAGAGCCTGAAAATTGTCCTGGGCAGGAAGGGGCGAAAGTGCCCGGTACTGAAGTGGTCAAAGAGCGGGCGCCTGCTGGTGTCCTTAGCAACCAGTAACTGTCATGGCTATTAAGGAGTGTGTGGCCGCCACGTCCTTAACAACCCCATGAGTCATCCGCTGACAGCTGAATGTGAAAAAAAAAAGGATTGCCAGCAATAAAAAAATTAAGAAATATAACGGTGTGAGGTCCCCCCAATCCATATCAGGCACTTTGAGACCGGTATAGATTTTGAGGGGAATCCCCATGCCAATTTTTTTTTTTTTAAATGGCGTGGGGTCGTCTATGTCAGTCCCAGAAAAAAAGTGTCAGATTTTTTTTTCTCTAGTTTCGGCAATGACACGGCTCTCCCACCTTGCATGGGTCCTAGAGCATAAATCCAGAGGCAGATAATCCAATCACCACCCAGAGAGGAGCAAACAAATCCCATCTCTTGCTGTTGCTTTTCCCTCCCCAGAGGAGAAAGAGGCAGCTCCGCCCACCATTTTAAGTCCACTATTGCCCCTCCCCTGAGGACCCACATGTGCTACAGCACCCTCTAGGACTCCTAGAGGGTGCTGCAGCACATGGGAGGTCCTCAGGGGAGGGGCAATAATAAGCCAAAAATGGTGGGTGGAGCTGCCTTTTTCTCCTCTGGGGAGGGAAGAGCAATAGCAAGAGTGGGGTGCCACTTTGTACATTTAACCACTTAAGGACCGAGCCTCTTTCTGAGATTTGTTGTAGTTAAAAACAGTTTTTTTGCTAGTAAATTACTTAGAACCCCCAAACGTTATACATTTTTTTTCTAACACCCTAGAGAATAAAATCGCGGTCGTTGCAATACTTTCTGTCACACCGTGTGTGCGCAGCGGTCTTACAAGCGCACTTTTTTGGGAAAAAAATACACTTTTTTGAATTAAAAAAATAAGCCAGCAGTAAAGTTAGCCCATTTTTTTTTATATTGTGAAAGATAATGTTACGCCGAGTAAATTGATACCCAACATGTCACGCTTCAA
>NC_133332.1:14627083-14662253 GCF_042186555.1 Aquarana catesbeiana
CATTCTGAATTTCGTCCCCAACACGCCACAGAAACTGCTCCCCTACAACTAACAAACGATCTACTAATGGCCAAAACCAATGGACACTACTGGGTACTCCTACTCCTGGACCTATCTGCTGCCTTTGATATGGTTGACCACCCCCTCCTCAAAAAAAAACTCCATGCCTTTGGTCTCCGTGACTGTACTCTTCACTGGTTCTCCTACTTATCCAACCGCACCTTTAGTGTTACTTACAATTCTACTTCCTCCTCTTCTCTTCCTTTCTCTGTTGGGGTCCCCCAAGTTTATGTTCTTGGACCTCTCCTATTTTCAATCTACACCTCCTCCCTGGGTCAGCTGATAGCCTCCCATGGCTTCCAATACCATCTCTACGCTGACGACACCAAAATCTATTTCTCTACCCTTCAGCTCACTCCCTTTGTCTCTTCATGTATCACTAATTTACTAACAGATATATCTGTCTGGATGTCCCACCATTTCCTCAAACTCAATCTATGCAAAACCGAACTGATCATTTTTTTTCCCCCCCATGTGCCCCTTTCTCTTCCCCTGACCTCTCTGTCAAAATTGATATTTGACAGAGAGGTCAAATATCATCCATCCCCGCTTTCCAAGGTCCTAGGTGTAGTCCTGGACTCTGAACTCTCCTGTAAGCCCCACGTCCAATCACTGTCCAAATCCTGCCGCCTCAACCTCCGCAACATCTCCAAAATATGCCCCTTTCTAACCACCTAATCATCTCTCGCTTCGACTACTGTAACTCCCTTCTCATTGGCTTACCTCTACATAGTCTATCCCCCCTTCAATCCATCATGAATGCTGCTGCCACACTCATCCACCTCACCAATCGCTCTGTGTCTGCTTCTCCTCTCTGCCAATCCCTCCACTGGCTTCCGCTCACCCAACGAATTAAATGGAAATACTAACAACTTCTTACAAAGCCATCCACAATTTAGCCACCAGCTTTATCGCTATCCTAGTCTCTAAATACCAACATAATCGTTCTCTTCGTTCTTCTCAAGACCTCCTGCTCTCTAGCGCCCTTGTCACCTCCTCCCACCCTCGCCTCCAGGACTTCTCCAGAGCCTCTCCAATCCTATGGAATGCCTTACCTCAATCTGTCTGATGATCTCCTACAGGCCAGCTGATAGGCCAGTACAACTGGCCCTGTTGTACCGGGCCCGGCCAGCAGGGTGAACCCGAGCAACCTGAACAGAGAACGTATAATGCAGAAAAAAAAAATTCCTCCTGTCATGACCGATCATCAACCTCCAACACCTGACCCCCATTTTTTTTTTTTTGATAACTCCATACTAGTGTTCTTGTGGGTAGCAGGGAGGGACTATTTTTTCTATTTCGGGCGCATTATGCGCATGTCTCTTCCGCACCCTCTACCCCTGCTGGCTCAAGTCTCTACCCCTGCTGGCTATATATATATATATATATATATATATGTAGTGCTGGTAGATTTACAATCTACCGCATGTCAGGTAAATTTAGTAATTTGGGCGTTAGAAAAGTTTGCCTCTGTTCCAGCTTGGCTGACGTTGTGGGTGTTTCCGTGCTGACCGGTGGGTGTCGCTGTTACCACTGGTCAGTGTTGGAAAGACAACGTGTCGAAGCGTATGGATGCTCCTCTGTCTCTGAGACAACTCGGTGGAGGTGGTCCTCCGAGTTGCATTCTGGGAAGAGGGTATTTATGGGACAGACGCCATGTTCTAGGGATCGTTTTTACAGCCACCTGCTGGCCCTCCTGGCCGACAGGTATGCGTTTAGGAGCTATCTCATGGTCCTCCGATCGGGAGGCCCACGATACAGCGGCGCAGGGGTGGGTCCAGAGGCTTGTCTGGGGCCTACCACCGCGGCCGAGGAATGGTCCTGAGCTGTCGGTCCTGTGTGACGAAGCTGGACAACCAAGGAGATCCCAGGGGAAGACCCGTCTTGGAGAAATCACGCAGCGTGCTGGTCTATAGAGGGGCCTGGTGACTCGGTTGGAGGACGTATCCAAAAGTAACTATACAGCATAGTGTTGCCAGTTCGCTTAAAGGTTCAAGCACTGTGACTGACTTTCACTGCAGAAAATCTATATCTCCCTCTCTCTCTCTCTCTCTCTATATATATATATATATATATATATATATATATATATATATATATATATACACACAGATATATAGATCTATAGATCTATATATCTATAGATCTATATATATATAGAGAGAGAGATATCTCCTCTCTCTCTCTCTCTCTCTCTCTCTCTCTCTCTCTCTGGCAGAGGATCGTACGGATTTACCCCCAAACAAGTCTGTGGCAGAGACTTTGATCCGTGCTACGTGCTGGCTGCTAGACCGGTGAGAGAGGCCTATCCAGACGAGCAAGGAGTGTGTCCCATGAGGGGAGCGCATTTCACATGTTATCTGAGTTCTACCGGGACATTTGTCGCTAAGATCTCATAAGAAGATATTTGAGTTTCTCCTGAAAGTTTCCTTTTCCGCCTCTTTCCTGCTACTTCCTAAAGTTGTCTGTTTAATAAAGCATTGAAAACGTACTCCAGCGTTGGTGCGTGTGTCGTCCAGAGGTAAACTCAACGGAACCCCTAGACCCGGTGCCGGTGAAACAGAGGGAAGCAAAGTGAAGGCAACAGACCCGCTTAAACCAGCAGCTCCACCGTGAGTTAGTGCTACATATAGATATCTATATATATCTATATATATATATATATATATATATATATATATATAGATATATATATACACATATACACACAGATATATATATATATACCTATATATATCTATAGATATATATATAGAGAGAGAGAGATCTCTCTCTCTCTCTCTCTCTCTCTCTCTCTCTCTCTCTCTCTCTCTCTCTCTCTCTCTCTCTATATATATATATATATATATATATATATATATATATAGAGAGAGAGAGAGAGAGAGAGAGAGATATCTATATATAATATATATACACACACATATACATATACACACACACACATATATATATATACATATACACACACACACATTTCCCCTTTTAATAAAATATTGGCAGTTTTAAAGAGGGGGTCCTCCTTTTTTTGGTCCTGAAACGCGTTGGCTTTAGGACAAAACATCTTATTTCACCTTGGAATAAATCTGTGTTTGGATTAAAAGCCACTAAAACTGATGCCATTCCAGTTGCCGGCGGGTCTATTAAAAGAGATTTCTACGTTGACCTTGCTTTCTCCATGACGGGTTACTGTTTGTAAATGTCTGTACTCCGCGTAGAACCAATTTCAAATGATAATAGGGAAAAAAGAAAAAAAAAATCTATTTTACTTTTTTTATAAATATAGAATGGAGTGCTATTTTTTTTTTTTTTTTTTTTTTTAAGGCTTGACTTTTGAGCAGCAGCTAAACGACACCTCTGAAGTGTTCCGGATAACAAGGGAGCAACAGAGACGTCGTAACAACAGAAGAGGCAAAAAAAAGTATATAAAAAGAAAATCTAAATTGCTTTTATGTGCTTTGATCCGGGAGGGCGGGGGGGAGGGAAAAAAAAAAAATCACACAGGACTCTGAAAGTGATTGTGCCGGTGATTCTCGCCGCCACCAACGGGGGTCTCTGCGGGCTTCTTATTGAGTCCGGCGTCACGTCAACGATAGAAGAACAAGGGATCCTTAGATGTTCACTCGGAGAAAAGTGGCAAAAGCAAAAAAAATAAAATAAATTAAAAAAAAAAACGCATTTAAAAGAAAACAGAGAATAAGACAAAGCGGAATAACTCCGTCCGTTTATTGAGAAATCACGACGAGTCGCCAGTAATTTGATGTGATTAGTGAGTAATCATCGCGCCAGAAGATATAAATAAATAACCAGCTCAGCAAGATTAATAAACTATTTTTTTTTTTTTTTTTTTTTAATGAGCGAGAGTCTATGAGGCCAGACTGTTTGGGTAACGAATGCATTAAGGAAACAAATTCGCAATGATGTGACTGTATTATGCAAAACAAATTGCTTTCAATAATTCATTAAGTTCAAAGCATATTTGCGGAATGAGCAATCGACGGCGGGTGAATCCTGTTCAATAAAAAAAACAAAAAAGTCTCCGGTGAACAAGAGCGCCGCGCCGATTGAAAGCGCGGGCGAATTGCCGAACGATTGTTTTGAAGAGGGATTAGACGGAGGTGAAATATGAAGAGAAAACCTCACAACTCGATTTCTGAATATAGAATATTTTTTTTTTTTTTTTTAGTTCCACAAGAGAATCTGTCATTGGTTAAAAAGAAGGAATCAAAAACAGAAAAATCATCCAGACACAGATTTAATGCAAGGTAAAATAAGACAAGTTTGTTCCAACGTGTTTCAGGGGTTGAGCCCCCTCCCTTTATCAGGGCTTAAAGAGGACCTCTCATTAAACTGCTAATAATACGTACATGGGGGGAAATACACTATATCACCAAAAGTATTGGGACACCTGCCTTTACACCCACATGAACTTTAATGGCATCCCACTCTTAGTCCGTAGGGTTCAATATTGAGTTGGCCCACCCTTTACAGCTATAACAGCTTCAACTCTCCTGGGAAGGCCGTCCACAAGGTTTAGGAGTGTGTCTATGGGAATATTTGACCATTCTTCCAGAAGAGCATTTGTGAGGTCAGGCACTGATGTTGGACAAGAAGGCCTGGGTCGCCATCTCCGCTCTAATTCATCCCAAAGGTGTTCTATTGGGTTGAGGTCAGGACTCTGTACAGGCCAGTCAAGTTCCTCCACCCCAAACTCGCTCATCCATGTCTTTATGGATCTTGCTTTGTGCACTGGTGCGCAGTCATTTTGGACCAGGAAGGGGACATCCCGAAAATTCTGACGGACCTAGAAAGAGAACATGTTCTAAATTTTTCCGACGGAACCAATTCCTATCTGGAAAACCGATCGTCTGTATGCTGGTCCGACGTACCAAAAACGACACATGCTCTGAAGCAAGTAAGAGACGGAAGCTATTGGCTACTGGCTATTGAACATCCGTTTTCTAGTCCCGTTGTACGTGCTGTACGTCACTGCGTTCTGGGCGGTTGGAATTTGGTGTGACGGCGTGTAGGCAAGACCGCTTGAGCAGAATTCCATCGGAAAAACCTTCGGAGTTTATTCCAACGGGAAAACTGGTCGTGTGTACAGGGCATAATTCATCTATTCTATTCTGTTCTATTGGGTTGAGGTCAGGACAAGTCAAGTTCCTCCACCACAAACTCGCTCATCCATGTCTTTATGGACCTTGCTTTGTGCACTGGTCCAAACCATTTAGTGGAGGGGAATTATGATGTGGGGGGTGTTTTTCAGGGGTTGGGCTTGGCCCCTTAGTTCCAGTGAAGGGAACCCTTAAGGCATCAGCATACCAAGACATTTTGGACAATTTCATGCTCCCAACTTTGTGTGAACAGTTTGGGGATGGCCCCTTCCTGTTCCAACATGACTGCACACCAGAGCACAAAGCAAGGTCCATAAAGACGTGGATGAGCCAGTTTGGGGTGGAGGAACTTGACTAGACTGCACAGAGTCCTGACCTCAACCTGATAGAACACCTTCGGGATGAATTAGTGCAGAGACTGTGAGCCAGACCTTCACGTCCAACATCAGTGCCTGACTTCACAAATGCTCTTCTGGAAGAATGGTCAAACATTCCCATAGACACACTCCTAAACCTTGTGGACGGCCTTCCCAGAAGAGTTGAAGCTGTTATAGCAGCAAAGGGTGGGCCAACTCAATATTGAACCCTACGGACTAAGACTGGGGTGACATTAAAGTACATGTGTATGTAAAGGCAGGTGTCCCAATACTTTTGGTAATATAGTGTACTTCCCCCATGTACGTATTATTAGCAGTTTTATGAGGGGTCCTCTATAAGCCCTGAAAAAGGGAGGGGGGGGGGCTCAACCTCAAAACACTTTGTCTTTGGTACATAAAGTATTGTCTTTTGGTAATCTAGTGTATGTGTTACATAGTTAGTCAGGTTGAAAAAAGACACAATGTGACAGTTAACAGTTTTCTCTCTGCCTGTCTGCTGCCTGGGCCCTGAAATATGAAGAGATGATTGGTTAGGTTAATTTTAGGAGAGAATCTGTCATTGGTTAAAAGAAGCAACCGCCATACTAAGATAAGATGATCTGTCCCAAACCCAACACCCCCCCCCCCCCCCCCCCCAATCCTTCATCATTTTTATGAAAGAATCTGTAAATAAGATATGTTTTGTCCCAAAGACAACGCGTTTCGGGGTTGGGACCCCTTCCCTTCATCAGGGCTTAAAGGGGCACCCCACCATAAAGCTGTTAATAATATGTAAATGGAGGAAAAATGTGACAGGTAACAGTTTTCCTTCTGTCTGTCTGCTGCCTGGTCCCTGAAATACAAAGAGAAAACCTCACAGGACTCACAACCTCTCCTGACAGGTAAAAGTGAATAATTTTGATTATCTGGTTACAATGGCAACTGAAAGTGGGTGGGATATATTAGGCAGCAAGTGAAAATGTTGTCCCTGAAGTTGGTGTTTCGAACGCAGAGAAGATGGACGAGCGTAAGGATCTGAGTGACTTTGACAAGGGCCAAATTGTAAGTGTAGAAGACTGGGTCAGAGCGACTCATAAACTACAGCACTTGTGGGATGTTTACAGTCTGCCGGGGTCAGGACCGACCAAAAAGTGGTCCAAGCAAGGAAAACTGGCCAACCAGCAAAAGGATCATGGGCAGCCAAGGCTCATTGGGGGAGGGAAGGCTCATTGATGGAGGTGGGAGGAGTGAAGGCTCATTGATGGAGGTGGGGAGGGGAGCTCATTGATGGAGATGGGGGGGAAAGCTCATTGGTGGGGGGGGGGAAGCTCATTGATGAAGGTGGGGAGGGAAAGCTCATTGGTGGAGGTGGGGGGAAAGGCTCATTGGTGGAGGTGGGAGGGAAGGCTCATTAATGGAGGTGGGGGGGAGCTCATTGATGGAGGTGGGGAGGGAAGGCTCATTGATGGAGGTGGGGAGGGAAGGCTCATTGATGGAGGTGGGGAGGGAAGGCTCATTGATGGAGGTGGGGAGGGAAGGCTCATTGATGGGGGTGGGGAGGGAAGGCTAATTGATGGAGGTGAGGGATGGAAGGCTCATTGATGGAGGTGGGAGGAGGGAAGGCTCATTGATGGAGGTGGGAGGAGTGAAGGCTCATTGATGGAGGTGGGGGAGGGAAGGCTAATTGATGGTGGTGGGAGGAGTGAAGGCTCATTGATGGAGATGGGAAGAGGGAAGGCTCATTGATGGAGGTGGGGAGGGAAGGCTCATTGATGGAGGTGGGAGGAGGGAAGGCACATTAATGGAGGTGGGGAGGGAAGGCTCATTGTTGGAAGTGGGAGGGAAGACTCATTGATGGGGGTGGTGGAGAGGGAAGGCTCATTGATGGAGGTGAGGAGGGAAGGCTCATTGACGGAGGTCGGGGGGGCTCATTGAAGGATTAAGGGGGGAGAGAAGGCTCATTGATGGGGGTGGTGGGGAGGGAAAGCTCATTGATGGGGGTGGTGGGGAGGTAAGGCTCATTGATGGAGGTGGGGAGGGAAGGCTCATTGATGGAGGTGGGGAGGGGAAAAGCTCATTGATGGAGATGGGGGGGGCTTGTTGATGGAGATGGGGGGAAGCTTATTGGTAGAGGTGGGGGGAAAGATCATTGGTGGGGGGGGAACTCATTGGTGGAGGTGGGGAGGGAAAGCTCATTGGTGGAGGTGGAGGGAAGGCTCATTGGTGGGAGTGGGGGGAAGGCTCATTGGTGGAAGTGGGGCGGGAGGCTCATTGGTGGAGATGGGGAGGGAAATCTCATTGGTGGAGGTGGGGGGAAGGCTCATTGGTGGAGGTGGGGGGAAGGCTCATTAATGGAAGTGGGGGGGAGGTTTATTAATGGAGGTGGGGAGGAGCTCATTGATGGAGGTGTGGAGGGAAGGCTCATTGATGGAGGTGAGGGAGGGAAGGCTCATTGATGGAGTTGGGAGGAAGGAAGGCTCATTGATGGAGGTGGGGAGGGAAGGCTCATTGATGGGGGTTGGGAGGGAAGGCTCATTGATGGAGGTGGGGGAGGGAAGGCTCATTGATGGAGGTGGGAGGAGTGAAGGCTCATTGATGGAGTTGGGAGGAGGGAAGGCTCATTGACGGAGGTGGGGAGGGAAGGCTCATTGATGGAGGTGAAGAGGGAAGGCTCATTGATGGAAGTGGGAGGAGGGAAGGCTCATTAATGGAGGTGGGGGAGCTCATTGATGAAGGTGGGGGGGACTAATTGATGGAGGTGGGGGGGAGGCTCATTGATGGAGGTGGGAGGAGGGAAGGCTTATTGATGGGGGTGGTGGGGAGGGAAGGCTCATTGATGAAGGTGGGGGGGACTCATTGATGGAGGTGGGGGAGAGCTCATTGATGGAGGTGGGGAGGGAACGCTTATTAATGAAGTTGGGGGATGCTCATTGATGGAGGTGGGGGGGGGGGGGGGAAGGCTCATTGATGGAGGTGGTGGGGAGGGAAGACTGGCCCGTGTAGTCCGATCCAATAGAAGAGCTGCTGGAGCTCAAATTGGTGAAAAAGTCAATGCTGGTTCTGATAGAAAGGTGTCAGAACACACAGAGCATCGCAGTTTGTTGTGTATGGGGCAGTGTAGCCGCAGACTGGTCAAGGTGCCCATTCTGACCCGTGTCCACAGCCAAGAACTTCTACAATGGGCATGTGAGCATCAGAACTGGACTACAGAGCAATGGAAGAAGGTGGCCTGGTCTGAGGAATTCAGGAATGGTTTGAAGAACACAACTTTGAGGTGTTGATTTGGCCTCCAAATTCTCCAGCCAACAATCCAATTGAACATCTGTGGGAAGTGCTGGAAAAACAAGTCCGATCCATGGAGTCAGAACCTCCCAACTTACAGGACTTAAAGGATCTGCCTTGGGTGGCTTTTTGCCAGATACCACAGTTTACCTTCAGAGGTCTAGTGGAGTCCATGCCTCAATGGGTCAGGACTGTTTTGGTGGCAAAAAAGGGGGACCTACTTAATATTAGTTGTGCGGGCATCAGGTTATGGTTGATCGTTGTATGTATATATATATATATATATATATATATGTAGCGCTCTCGTTCTCTCCACACCTCCTAAAGAAACTTTCATGGATGACTTTGTGAGCTGTCAACCAACGTTCTCCGAAAAACTCCCCGGCACCTGACAGGTTAAACCCGTCCTGAGATCCGCCACTTCTCTGCTTATTGAGTAAAACAAAATTGTTGTTCTGGGTGGAAAGCGATACATTGAAAGGACAAAAAAAAAAAATTGCAGTCTTTTATTGGAAAAATGCAGCGTCATGAAAAAACTTCAGGCGGCAGTTTTGCGAGCGCTGCGCTTTCAATATTACGCTGTCAGTCTTCATTCACCAGCTGACAGACCCGTCAGTCACACGGCAATCTGGTTTTCTTGAAAAGGCAAAGCGCTATCACAACAATAATACTGCTGGCGCTGCATTATCTCTCAATAAATAATAAAGCGCAAGGTCCCCGAGTCTTTCAAGACAAACAGGTGAGGGGGATCGCCGCCCCATCCAGACTGAGACAATCTGCACCTGCTACTAAAGGGAAACTCAGCAAATACGCAGAGTGACCACTTATTGTAACATTTGCCCCAAAACATTCTCTAAAAGATTTCCATTGGAATAATAGTAAAGAGCAAATACTATACAGTACTAATAAAACAAACAGTAGATCCTGTATATGGAACCTGCAGAGTCCTCCAGCAGTGCAGAGTATTTCAGGAGAGGAGAGTTCTAGAGGAAGGAGCAGAGTCCTCCAGCAGTGCAGAGTATTTCAGGAGAGGAGAGTTCTAGAGGAAGCAGCAGAGTCCTCCCCATGACTAAGCTCCGGGGGCAGAGTGAAACGCGTTGGTAGCATGGCCTGGTTGGAGTCCAGGCTGAGGTTATCACTCTGTTCAACTCCATAGGACTACACAGATATGCCGCATCAGGGATAACCTCCTTTCCCTTCCTTGAGAATTAGAAGGAGCAGAGTCATCCTGCAGAGCAGAGTATTTTAGGAGAGGAGAGTTATAGAGGAAGGAGCAGAGTCCTCCAGCAGTGCAGAGTATTTCAAGAGAGGAGAGTTAAAGAGGAAGGAGCAGAGTCCTCCAGCAGTGCAGAGTATTTCAGGAGAGGAGAGTTATAGAGGAAGGAGAAGAGTCACCTAGCAGAGCAGAGTATTTCAGGAGAAGAGAGTTATAGAGGAAGGAGCAGAGTCCTCCAGCAGTGCAGAGTATTTCAGGAAAGGAGAGTTATAGAGGAAGGAGCAGAGTCCTCCAGCAGTGCAGAGTATTTCAGGAAAGGAGAGTTATAGAGGAAGGAGCAGAGTCCTTCAGCAGAGCAGAGTATTTCAGGAGAGGACAGTTATAGAGGAAGGAGCAGAGTCCTCCAGCAGTGCAGAGTATTTCAGGAGAGGAGAGTTATAGAGGAAGGAGCAGAGTCCCCCAGCAGTGCAGAGTATTTCAGGAGAGGAGAGTTATAGAGGAAGGAGCAGAGTCCTCCAGCAGAGCAGAGTATTTCAGGAGAAGAGAGTCATAGAAAAAGGAGCGGAGTCCTCTAGCAGAGCAGAGTATTTCAGGAGAGGAGAGTTATAGAGGAAGGAGCAGAATCCTCCAGCAGTGCAGAGTATTTCAGGAGAGGAGAGTTATAGAGGAAGGAGCAGAGTCCTCCAGCAGAGCAGAGTATTTCAGGAGAGGAGAGTTATAGAGGAAGGAGCAGAGTCCTCCAGCAGAGCAGAGTATTTCAGGAGAGGACAGTTATAGAGGAAGGAGCAGAGTCCTCCCATGACTAAGCTCCGGGGGCAGAGCGAAACGCGTTGGTGGCATGGCCTGGTTGGAGTGCAGGCTGAGGTTGCCACTCAGTTCACCTCCATAGGACCACACGGATGTGCAGAATCAGCAATAACCTCCTTTCCCTCCCTTGAAAGATAGAGGAAGGAGCGGAGTCCTCCAGCAGAGCCTTTAGGAGAGAATAGTTAGAAAGATAACCAGTCCTTCAGTCCTCAGTTTCAGTGGTTTCATATTATCGGTCCTTTATTTATGGAAGGATCGATCGTTATCAGTGGTTCATCTTCTGATAAAACTGCACAAGGTGACTCCTCTCCTCGGACGGAGCGAATCTTATTTCTTACAGACCTTTCTTGGCAGATATCATTGTGATTATTGTATAAATAGTTTATTACTTCAAAAGGAGTTCACAGCCAACTGCTAACCGCACATCTTCCATCCAGAGGAGAGACTGAGGAAATGACTGACACTCCTCACTATCCATACTGATACTAAAACCTGACTGATGTGCAATTCAAATTATATATTATCAAAAGTATTGGGACGCCTGCCTTTACACACACATAACCATTGATACGACAGGGAGGGGATAAAAAGATACAAAGAAACATTCTTTATAAACATTGAAACGACATAGAGAGATGAAAAGTAACATTGTTTATAAATATTGATCACATGTGAGATAGAGAGATAGAAAGCAATAATGTTTATAAATATTGCTCAGACACAAGATAGATACAAAGTAATCTACTTTGTATCTCTCTATTTCCGGTCTGAATATTATTTATAAACAATATTACTTTGTATCTATCTCGTGTCTGGGAAATGTTAATAAACAATATTACTTTGTATCTATCTCGTGCCTGATCAACATTTGTAAACAATGTTACTTTGTATCTCTCCATCTCTTGTCTGATCAATGTTTGTAAACAATGTTACTTTGTATCTCTCTATCTCTTGTCTGATCAATGTTTGTAAACAATGTTACTTTGTATCTCTCTATCTTGTGTCTGATTGACGTTTGTAAACAATCTAACTTTTGTATCTCACTATCTCCTGTCTGAGCAATGTTTATAAACAATGATACTTTGTAACTCTCTATTTCGGGTCTGAATATTATTTATAAACAATATTACTTTGTATCTATCTCGTGTCTGGGAAATGTTAATAAACAATATTACTTTGTATCTATCTCGTGCCTGATCAACATTTGTAAACAATGTTACTTTGTATCTCTCCATCTCTTGTCTGATCAATGTTTGTAAACAATGTTACTTTGTAACTATCTCCTGTCTGATCGACGTTTGTAAACAATGATACTTTGTAACTCTCTATTTCCGGTCTGAACAATATTTATAAAGTAACATTGTTTATAAACATTGATTAGCTTAGAAATAGAGATATACAAAGTTTATAAACCTTGTTCATAAGGAGATCGAGAGACACAATCTCCTTATGAACAAGGTTTACGAACAATGTTACTTTGTATATCTCTATTTCTTACATAGTTACATAGTAGGTGAGGTTGAGAAAAGACACAAGTCCATTAAGTCCAACCTATGTGTGTGAATATATGTCAGTATTACATTGTATATCCCTGTATGTTGTGTTTGTTACTTTATGAATATTCAGATCAGAAATAGAGATAGGGGATCAGATAGGGGCAGGGCTTTTTTTCAACGGGAATGCGGGGGAACGCTGTTCCGGCACCTCCAGCACTGACTGTTTGCAATGGCAAGGGGTGCTGGGTGTTCTGCAGGGTCTATTGATGCTGACCGCTGGGGATTTTATTTCAGCAGGAGGGGATCTATTGTTGCTAAGGTGGTCTGTTGTTGCTGGTGGGGGACCTATTATTGTTGCCGAGGGTGGGTCTTATATTGCTAGGGGGTCAGTTGCTGCTGGGAGAGATCTACTGTTGAGGGAGGGATCTTCTTGTGGGGAGATCTGTTGTTGCTGCCGGGAGTCTATTGTTGCTAGGGGGGAAATTTTGTTGAGAGTGGTCCATTGTTGTTAGAGGGATTTACTGTTGCTGGTGGGAGTCTATATTGTTATTGGCTGCAAGGGATCTATTTTACTGCTTTTCTTGTTATCATTACCATATTTCATACAAATTACTTGCACCACATAATGATACTTGGTTCTATATTCTCTAAAAGAGCAGTAGTGGGAGGTGGGTAGGGGGTGAAACCAAGGAACAGCGCTCGGAGGTGGGTAGGTGTGGAACCAAGGAACGTTGCTTAGAGGTGGGTAGGCATGGAACCAAGGAACGGTGCTTGGAGGGTGGGTAGGGGTGGAACCAAGGCTCAGAGGTGGGTAGGCGTGGAACCAAGGCTCAGAGGTGGGCAGGCATGGAACCAAGGCTCAGAGGTGGGTAGGCGTGGAAACAAGGCTCAGAGGTGGGCAGGCGTGGAACCAAGGAACGGTGCTCAGAGGTGGGTAGGCGTGGAACCAAGGAACGGTGCTTGGAGGTGGGTAGGGGTGGCACCAAGGAATGGTGCTTGGAGGTGGGTAGCAGGGGAACCAAGGAATGGTGCTTGGAGGTGGGTGGGGGTGGCACCAAGGAATGGTGCTTGGAGGTAGGTAGGGGTGGAACCAAGGAACGGTGCTTGGAGGTGGGTAGGGGTGGAACCAAGGCTCAGAGGTGGGTAGGCGTGGAACCAAGGCTCAGAGGTAGGTAGGCGTGGAACCAAGGCTCAGAGGTGGGTAGGCGTGGAACCAAGGAATGGTGCTCAGAGGTGGGTAGTCGTGGAACCAAGGAACGGTGCTTGGAGGTGGGTAGGGGTGGCACCAAGGAATAGTGCTTGGAGGTGGGTAGGGGTGGAACCAAGGAATGGTGCTCGGAGGTGGGTAGGGGTGGAACCAATGAATGGTGCTCGGAGGTGGATAGGCGTGGAACCAATGAATGGTGCTCGGAGGTGGGTAGGGGTGAAACCAAGGAATGGTGCTTGGAGGTGGGTAGGGGTGGAACCAAGGCTCAGAGGTGGGTAGGCGTGCAACCAAGGCTCAGAGGTGGGTAGGCGTGGAACCAATGAATGGTGCTCGGAGGTGGGTAGGTGTGGACCAATGAATGATGCTCGGAGGTGGGTAGGGGTGGAATCAATGAATGGTGCTTGGAGGTGGGTAGGCGTGGAACCAATGAATGGTGCTTGGAGGTGGGTAGGGGTGGCACCAAGGAATGGTGCTTGGAGGTGGGTAAGGGTGGAACCAAGGAACGGTGCTTGGAGGTGGGTAGGGGTGACACCAAGGCTCAGAGGTGGGTAGGCATGGAACCAAGGCTCAGAGTTGGGTAGGCGTGGAACCAAGGCTCAGAGGTGGGTAGACATGGAACCAAGGAACGGTGCTCAGAGGTGGGTAGGCGTTGAACAAAGGAACGATGCTTGGAGGTGGGTAGGGGTGGCACCAAGGAATAGTGCTTGGAGGTGGGTAGGGGTGGAACCAAGGAACGGTGCTCGGAGGTGGGTAGGCGTGGAACCAATGAATGGTGCTCGGAGGTGGGTAGGGGTGGAACCAAGGAACGGTGCTTGGAGGTGGGTAGGGGTGGAACCGAGGCTCAGAGGTGGGTAGGCATGGAACCAAGGCCCAGAGGTGGGTAGGCGTGGAACCAAGGCTCAGAGGTGGGTAGGCGTGGAACCAAGGAACGGTGCTCAGAGGTGGGTAGGCGTGGAACCAAGGAACGGTGCTTGGAGGTGGTTAGGGGTGGCACCAAGGAATGGTGCTTGGAGGTGGGTAGGGGTGGAACCAAGGAACGGTGCTTGGAGGTGGGTAGGGGTGGCACCAAGGAATGGTGCTTGGAGGTGGGTATGGGTGGAACCAAGGAATGGTGCTTGGAGGTGGGTAGGGGTGGAACCAAGGCTCAGAGGTGGGTAGGCGTGGAACCAAGGCTCAGAGGTGGGTAGGCATGGAACCAAGGCTCAGAGGTGGGTAGGCGTGGAACCAAGGAACAGTGCTCAGAGGTGAGTAGGCTTGGAACCAAGGAACGGTGCTTGGAGGTGGGTAGGGGTGGCACCAAGGAATGGTGCTTGGAGGTGGGTAGGGGTGGCACCAAGGAATGGTGCTTGGAGGTGGGTAGGGGTGGAACCAAGGAACGGTGCATGGAGGTGGGTAGGGGTGGAACCAAGGCTCAGAGGTGGGTAGGCATGGAACCAAGGCTCAGAGGTGGGTAGGCGTGGAACCAAGGAACGGTGCTCAGAGGTGGGTAGGCGTGGAACCAAGGAACGGTGCTTGGAGGTGGGTAGGGGTGGCACCAAGGAACGGTGCTTGGAGGTGGGTAGGGGTGGCACCAAGGAATGGTGCTTGGAGGTTGGTAGGAGTGGAATCAAGGAACGGTGCTTGGAGGTGGGTAGGGGTGTAACCAAGGCTCAGAGGTGGGTAGGCGTGGAGCCAAGGCTCAGAGGTGGGTAGGCGTGGAACCAAGGCTCAGAGGTGGGTAGGCATGAAACCAAGGCTCAGAGGTGGGTAGGCGTGGAACCAAGGAACAGTGCTTGGAGGTGGGTAGGGGTTGCATCAAGGAATGGTGCTTGGAGGTGGGTAGAGGTGGAACCAAGGAACGGTGCTTGGAGGTGGGTAGGGGTGGCACCAAGGAATGGTGCTTGGAGGTGGGTAGGGGTGGAACCAAGGAACGGTGCTCGGAGGTGGGTAGGGGTGGAACCAATGAATGGTGCTCGGAGGTGGGTAGGCGTGGAACCAATTAATATTGCTTGGAGGTGGGTAGGCGTGGAACCAATGAATGGTGCTTGGAGGTGGGTAGGCGTGGAACCAAGGAACAGTGCTCAGAGGTGGGTAGGCGTGGAACCAAGGAACGGTGCTTGGAGGTGGGTAGGGGTGGCACCAAGGAACGGTGCTTGGAGGTGGGTAGGGGTGGCACCAAGTAATGGTGCTTGGAGGTTGGTAGGAGTGGAATCAAGGAACGGTGCTTGGAGGTGGGTAGGGGTGGAACCAAGGCTCAGAGGTGGGTAGGCGTGGAGCCAAGGCTCAGAGGTGGGTAGGCGTGGAACCAAGGCTCAGAGGTGGGTAGGCATGGAACCAAGGCTCAGAGGTGGGTAGGCGTGGAACCAAGGAACAGTGCTTGGAGGTGGGTAGGGGTGGCACCAAGGAATGGTGCTTGGAGGTGGGTAGGGGTGGAACCAAGGAACGGTGCTTGGAGGTGGGTAGGGGTGGCACCAAGGAATGGTGCTTGGAGGTGGGTAGGGGTGGAACCAAGGAACGGTGCTCGGAGGTGGGTAGGGGTGGAACCAATGAATGGTGCTCGGAGGTGGGTAGGCGTGGAACCAATGAATGTAGCTTGGAGGTGGGTAGGCGTGGAACCAATGAATGGTGCTTGGAGGTGGGTAGGCGTGGAACCAGTGAATGGTGCTTGGAGGTGGGTAGGGGTGGAAACAAGGAACGGTGCTTGGAGGTGGGCAGGGGTGGAACCAAGGAACGGTGCTTGGAGGTGGGTAGGGGCTGAGAAAAGGGGTGACTCCGAAAGGAGGAGTTCCTGTGCCTATTTTCTGAGAAAAAAAAGCCCTGGATAAGGGTTATAAAGTAACATTGATTATAGAGATTGATTAGACAGATGATAGAGAGATACAAAGTAACATTATTTATAAACAATGATCAGACAGGAGATAGAGAGATACAAAGTAACATTGTTTATAAACATTGATCAGACAGGAGATAGAGGAGAAACCCTAATGCCCTGTACACACGGTCGGACTTTCCGATGGAAAATGTGTGATAGGACCTTGTTGTCGGAAATTCTGACCGTGTGTGGGCTCCATCACACATTTTCCATCGGATTTTCCGACACACAAAGTTTGAGAGCAGGATATAAAATTTTCCGACAACAAAATCCGTTGTCGGAAATTCCGATCATGTGTACACAAATCCGATGGACAAAGTGCCACGCATGCTCAGAATAAATAAAGAGATGAAAGCTATTGGCCACTGCCCCGTTTATAGTCCCGACGTACGTGTTTTACGTCACCGCGTTTAGAACGATCGGATTTTCCAACAACTTTGTGTGACCGTGTGTATGCAAGACAAGTTTGAGTCAACATCCGTCGGAAAAAATCCTAGGATTTCGTTGTCGGAATGTCCGAACAAAGTCCGACCGTGTGTACGGGGCATAAGTGTGTGTTACAGGCCGAATCACCAGGTGAAAAAGGGAAAAAAAATAAAACCAGAAAACGAATGCAGCCACTGCATCTAATGCTTGGTAAGCTGCAATATAACAAATGTATGGTTTGTGGTTTATAACAAATGTATGGTTTGTGGTTTATAACAAATGTATGGTTTGTCCACATCACTTTAAGTGATGTGGACAATATAAGGGAAGGGAATGAAATCCGTCAGCACTTGAATTTCACACCTGAGGCCGACCATATAAATTAAACCCCCATTAATATGCACCCGCAGATGAATCGCTCGCTCTAGGAGAGGAGTGGGGGGGGAGGGGCACTCCATAGATGAAGCGTTGGACCGTTATTAAACAGAAAAGTTTTCAGGGCCGGCGACAAATTCTTCCCAACTAATTATTTTCCTCCTACCCAACCCCCCCCCCCACAATTCACAGGCGCCGCCACATCCAAACCATCACGGCGAACGAAGTATGTCAAAGTTTTCCGAATCAACTCCTAACAGATGTCAAACTTGTAAAAAAAAAGGACGAATCAAAAGCTCCATGTCACAGGGAAAAAAAAAATTAAAAAATAAATCCCCGGCTTCAAACGTAAAAAAAAAACCCCTCCAATCGCTCTTTGCGCACATCAATAAGTGCGACTGTTTAAGAACTGGCTGCGAGATGCAAGAGGGCCCCTCGCTGCCCATATGCGTCGTTCTTTTTTTTTTCAATGAATCGAATGCTCGGTCTTTAAAACGCAAAAAAAAAAAAAAGAAAAAAAAAGGTATCCAGTCTTTTCAAATTATTTTTAGTATAATTGTTTCCTCGGCAAACATCATTATTTATCGGCGTTGAAAACAAGCCAACTGCTTCGCAGTTGAAATGCGCAACTCTTGGCAAGCGACAGAGGAAATGTTAATCTCGCGCCGTCATTTTATTTATTTATTTATTTATTTTAAAAAATAAATAAATAAATAAAAATCGTTTTGCATCTATTTTGCAGGTTTTGTCACAAGTTCTTATCTCAAAGCCGGGCAATGTTTTTCCTGCGCCTATCTGAAATCAGCGGAGGCCACTTTATAATCACTTTCCTTCAGCTCCGCTCGGGAACTTTTGAAAAAAAAAAAAGGGGAAAAAAACACAGATTACAACCAGATGCCGCTACCTTTTTTTTGTTTCCTGTTTATACGGCGAGGAGAGTGGCCCCCGGGGACCAAGGAATAAAGCGGGGGGGGGGGGGGGGTCAAAGCGACAGAAAACACAAGGTTACCTTGTTATGGGCTATACCTGGCAGGGAAGTTTTGGTGTGATTGTAATTCTTTTTAATTGTGTAATGGGAGGCAAACGATTGGCCAAGAGTTTGCTGGAAGTCTGTTGGATTTGGCAAAGCGGCGGTGAGCTATGAATACATTTGTTACTGAAGAAACTTTAGATCTATTGATATACCAAATAAGGCAATTGTGAGCCTAAAGGGCCGCTATGTCTGAGATTACATCTAACTGGGATTTTTATATATATATAGATATATCTATATAGATAGATATATCTATATAGATATATCTATATTTACAGTGCGGACGGAAAGTATTCAGACCCCCTTACATTTTTCACTCTTTGTTATATTGCAGCCATTTGCTAAAATCATTTAAGTTCATTTTTTTCCCTCATTAATGTACACACAGCACCCCATATTGTACACACAGCCCCCCATATTGTACACACAGCACCCCATATTGTACACACAGCTCCCCATATTGTACACACAGCACCCCATATTGTACACACAGCACCCCATATTGTACACACAGCCCCCCATATTGTACACACAGCACCCCATATTGTACACACAGCCCCACATATTGTACACACAGCACCTCATATTGTACACACAGCACCCCATATTGTACACACAGCACCCCATATTGTACACACAGCACCTCATATTGTACACACAGCCCCCCATATTGTACACACAGCACCCCATATTGTACACACAGCCCCCCATATTGTACACACAGCACCCCATATTGTACACACAGCTCCCCATATTGTACACACAGCACCCCATATTGTACACACAGCTCCCCATATTGTACACACAGCACCTCATATTGTACACACAGCCCCCCATATTGTACACACAGCCCCCCATATTGTACACACAGCACCTCATATTGTACACACAGCACCCATATTGTACACACAGCCCCCCATATTGTACACACAGCACCTCATATTGTACACACAGCCCCCCATATTGTACACACAGCCCCCCATATTGTACACACATCACCTCATATTGTACACACATCACCCCATATTGTACACACAGCACCCCATATTGTACACACAGCCCCCCATATTGTACACACAGCCCCCCATATTGTACACACAGCCCCTCATATTGTACACACAGCACCCCATATTGTACACACAGCACCCCATATTGTACACACAGCCCCCCATATTGTACACACAGCACCCCATATTGTACACACAGCACCCCATATTGTACACACAGCTCCCCATATTGTACACACAGCTCCCCATATTGTACACACAGCACCCCATATTGTACACACAGCACCTCATATTGTACACACAGCCCCCCATATTGTACACACAGCACCCCATATTGTACACACAGCACCCCATATTGTACACACAGCACCCCATATTGTACACACAGCACCCCATATTGACAGAAAAACACAGAATTGTTGACATTTTTGCAGATTTATTAAAAAAAGAAAACCTGAAATATCACATGGTCCTAAGTATTCAGACCCTTTGCTGTGACACTCATATATATATAACTCAGGTGCTGTCCATTTCTTCTGATCATCCTTGAGATGGTTCTACACCTTCATTTGAGTCCAGCTGTGTTTGATTATACTGATTGGACTTGATTAGGAAAGCCACACACCTGTCTATATAAGACCTTACAGCTCACAGTGCATGTCAGAGCAAATGAGAATCATGAGGTCAAAGGAACTGCCTGAAGAGCTCAGAGACAGAATTGTGGCAAGGCACAGATCTGGCCAAGGTTACAAAAAAATGTCTGCTGCACTTAAGGTTCCTAAGAGCACAGTGGCCTCCATAATCCTTAAATGGAAGACGTTTGGGACGACCAGAACCCTTCCTAGAGCTGGCCGTCCGGCCAAACTGAGCTATCGGGGGAGAGGAGCCTTGGTGAGAGAGGTAAAGAAGAACCCAAAGATCACTGTGGCTGAGCTCCAGAGATGCAGTCGGGAGATGGGAGAAAGTTGTAAAAAGTCAACCATCACTTCAGCTCTCCATCAGTCGGGGCTTTATGGCAGAGTGGCCCAACGGAAGCCTCTCCTCAGTGCAAGACACATGAAAGCCTGCATGGAGTTGCTAAAAAAAACACCTAAAGGACTCCAAGATGGTGAGAAATAAGATTCTCTGGTCTGATGAGACCAAGATAGAACTTTTTGGCCTTAATTCTAAGCGGTATGTGTGGAGAAAACCAGGCACTGCTCATCACCTGTCCAATACAGTCCCAACAGTGAAGCATGGTGGTGGCAGCATCATGCTGTGGGGGTGTTTTTCAGCTGCAGGAACAGGATGACTGGTTGCAATCGAGGGAAAGATGAATGCGGCCAAGTACAGGGATATCCTGGACGAAAACCTTCTCCAGAGTGCTCAGGACCTCAGACTGGGCCGAAGGTTTACCTTCCAACAAGACAATGACCCTAAGCACACAGCTAAAATAACGAAGGAGTGGCTTCATAACAACTCCGTGACTGTTCTTGAATGGCCCAGCCAGAGCCCTGACTTAAACCCAATTGAGCATCTCTGGAGAGACCTAAAAATGGCCGTCCACCAACATTTACCATCCAACCTGACAGAACTGGAGAGGATCTGCAAGGAGGAATGGCAGAGGATCCCCAAATCCAGGTGTGAAAAACTTGTTGCATCTTTCCCCAAAAAGACTCATGGCTGTATTAGATCAAAAGGGGCTTCTACTAAATACTGAGCAAAGGGTCTGAATACTTAGGACCATGTGATATTTCAGTTTTTCTTTTTTAATAAATCTGCAAAAATGTCAACAATTCTGTGTTTTTCTGTCAATATGGGGTGCTGTGTGTACAATATGGGGTGCTGTGTGTACAATATGGGGGGCTGTGTGTACAATATGGGGGGCTGTGTGTACAATATGGAGTGCTGTGTGTACAATATGGGGTGCTGTGTGTACAATATGAGGTGCTGTGTGCACAATATGGGGTGCTGTGTGTACAATATGGGGTGCTGTGTGTACAATATGGGGGGCTGTGTGTACAATATGGGGGGCTGTGTGTACAATATGGGGGGCTGTGTGTACAATATGGGGTGCTGTGTGTACAATATGGAGTGCTGTGTGTACAATATGGGGTGCTGTGTGTACAATATGGGGCGCTGTGTGTACAATATGGAGAGCTGTGTGTACAATATGGGGGGCTGTGTGTACAATATGAGGTGCTGTGTGTACAATATGGGGGTGCTGTGTGTACAATATGGGGTGCTGTGTGTACAATATGGGGGGCTGTGTGTACAATATGGGGGGCTGTGTGTACAATATGGGGTGCTGTGTGTACAATATGGGGGGCTGTGTGTACAATATGGGGTGCTGTGTGTACAATATGGGGTGCTGTGTGTACAATATGGAGTGCTGTGTGTACAATATGGGGTGCTGTGTGTACAATATGGGGTGCTGTGTGTACAATATGGAGTGCTGTGTGTACAATATGGGGTGCTGTGTGTACAATATGGGGCGCTGTGTGTACAATATGGAGAGCTGTGTGTACAATATGGGGGGCTGTGTGTACAATATGAGGTGCTGTGTGTACAATATGGGGGTGCTGTGTGTACAATATGGGGTGCTGTGTGTACAATATGGGGGGCTGTGTGTACAATATGGAGTGCTGTGTGTACAATATGGGGTGCTGTGTGTACAATATGGGGTGCTGTGTGTACAATATGGGGGGCTGTGTGTACAATATGGGGTGCTGTGTGTACAATATGGGGGTGCTGTGTGTACAATATGGAGTGCTGTGTGTACAATATGGGGGGCTGTGTGTACAATATGGGGTGCTGTGTGTACAATATGGGGTGCTGTGTGTACAATATGGGGTGCTGTGTGTACAATATGAGGTGCTGTGTGTACAATATGGGGTGCTGTGTGTACAATATGGGGTGCTGTGTGTACAATATGGGGTGCTGTGTGTACAATATGGGGGGCTGTGTGTACAATATGGGGTGCTGTGTGTACAATATGGGGTGCTGTGTGTACAATATGGGGTGCTGTGTGTACAATATGGAGTGCTGTGTGTACAATATGGGGTGCTGTGTGTACAATATGGGGGGCTGTGTGTACAATATGGGGTGCTGTGTGTACAATATGGAGTGCTGTGTGTACAATATGGGGTGCTGTGTGTACATTAATGAGGAAAAAAATGAACTTAAATGATTTTAGCAAATGGCTGCAATATAACAAAGAGTGAAAAATTTATGGGGCTCTGAATACTTTCCGTCCCCACTGTATATCTATCTATCTATCTATCTATCTATCTGTCTATCTATCTATCTATCTGTCTATCTATCTATCTATCTGTCTATCTGTCTATCTATAGTATATATAATACATTGCGATACGGCACTGCGTCGCTTTAACTGACAATTGCGCGGTCGTGCAACGTTGTACTCCCCACAAATAGAGCTTTCTTTTGGTGGTATTTGATCACCTCTGTGGTTTTTATTTTTTGCACTATAAACAAAAAAAAAAGATCAACAAATTTAAAAAAAACAAACAATATTTTTTACTTTCTGCTATAATAAATATGCAAAAAAAAAAAAGAAAATTTCTTCATCAGTTTACGCCAATATTTTTTTCCCCCCCAATAGAGCACTTTTTGGTAGTATTTGATCACCTCTGCGGTTTTTATTTTTTGCGCTATAAACAAAAAAAAAAAAGACCAACAAATTAAAAGAAAAAAAATATATATTAATATATATATTAATATATATTATATTTTTTTCTTTTTGATATAATAAATATGCAAAAAAAAATTCTTCATCAGTTTAGGCGGATATGTATTCTTCTACATATTCTTGGTAAAAAATAAATAAAATAAATTGCAATAAGCGTATATTGATTGGTTTGCGCAAAAGTCCTTTTTTTCCCCCACAAATAGAACTTTCTTTTGGTGGTATTTGATCACCTCTGCGGTTTTTATTTTTTGCGCTATAAACAAAAAAAATGACCAACAAATTAAAAAAAAAAAAAAAAAACTATATTTTTTACTTTTTGCTATAATAACTATGCAAAAAAAAAACCAAACAAATTTCTTCATCAGTTTACGCCAATATTTTATACATATTTTTGGTAAAAAATAAATAAAATAGATCTATTGATATACCAAATAAGGCTATTGTGAGCCTAAAGGACCACTGAGATTAAATCTAACTGGGAAATTATATATATATATATATATATATATATATATATATATATATATACACACACAAACACACTATAATACCAAAAGTATTGGGACGTCTGCCTTTACACAAATGAACTTTAACCACTTACAGACTGGAAGGTATTACCCCCTCCCCGACCAGGTTATTTTTTGCGATACAGCACTGCGTCGCTTTAACTGACAATTGCGCGGTCATGCAACATTGTACTCAAAAAAAGTTTTCCTTTTTTTCCCACAAATAGAGCTTTCTTTTGGTGGTATTTGATCACCTCTGCGGTTTTTATTTTCTTGCGCTATAAACAAAACAAATTTAAAAAAAAACAATATTTTTTACTTTTTGCTATAATAAATATGCAAAAAAAAAAAAATCATTATCTGTTTACACCAATATGTATTCTTCTACATATTTTTGGTAAAAAAATTAATAAAATAGATCTAGTGACATACCAAATAAGGCAATTGTGAGCCTAAAGGACCGCTATGCCTGAGATTAAATCTAACTCGGAAATTTATATATACACACACACACACACACACACACACACACTATACCAAAAGTATTGGGACGCCTGCCTTCACACGCATGAACTTTAACCACTTACAGACCGGAAGGTATTAGGTTATTAGGTTTCAGGTTATTTTTATTTTTTTGGTGGTATTTTTTTTATTTTTATTTTTTGCGCTATAAACAAAAAAAAAACAACAAATAAAAAAAAAAACAATATTTTTTACTTTTTGCTATAATAAATATGCAAAAAAAACCCCAACAAATTTCTTCATCGGTTTATGCCAATATGTATTCTTCTACATATTTTTGGTAAAAAATAAATAAAATAGATCTATTATTCCAAATAAGGCAATTGTGAGATTGAAGAGATTAAATCTAACTGGGAAATGTATATATATAGTGTTGGGACGCCTGCCTTTACACATATGAACTTTAACCACTTACAGGCCTGAAGGTATTACCCCCTTCCCGACCAGCTTTTTTGCTATACGGCACTGCGTTGCTTTAACTGACAATTGTGCGGTAATGCAACATTGTAATAAAAAAAAATTGCATTTTTATTATTTTTCTTTTCACTAGTAATGGCGGTAATTTGCGATTTTTAGTGGGACTGTGACATTGCGGCAGACAGATTGGACACTTTTTTGGGACCAGCAACTGTTATACAGCGATCAGAGCTAAAAATAGGCACTGATTACAGTATAAATGACACTGGCAGGGAAGGGGTTAACACTAGGGGGCGATCAGGGGGTTATGTGTTCCCTAGGGAGGTGTTTCTAACTGTGGGGGGAGGGGACTGACAGGGAGTAGAGAGATTCAAACAAGGAAAACGCAGCTCCACGTGAGCAATCACTGCAGTCCGGATGCTCTGGGTGCAAGCCACGACTTGCCACCGATGATCAATGAGAAGTAAAGAACAACTTCACACCAAAGGAATGTTCCAATTATTTTATTCCAAAATAGCAATAGACAGCCAACAAGACAGAGTGCCTGAACCCAGGGGGTGACGCGTTTCACATTGACCTCAGTGCTTCTTCAAACCAGGTATGCTATTTTGTAATAAAATCGTTGGAACGTTCCTTTGGTGTGCAGCTGTTCTTTTCTTCTCAGGGAGTAGAGAAAGATCGCTGTTCATGATCACTAGGAACAAACGATCTCTCTCTACTCCCCTGTCAGAACGGGGATCTGTTCGTTTACATTGACAGATCCCCGTTCTGGCTCTCTGTGGAGCGATCGCGGGTGGCCGGCGGACTTTGCATCGGCTTTGCAACTGCAACGGCTGGCTGGCAAGTAGTTAATGACATCCCAGTCTTAGTCCGTAGGGTTCAATATTGAGTTGGCTCCACCCTTTGCAGCTATAACAGCTTCAACTCTTCTGGGAAGGCCGTCCACAAGGTTTAGGAGGGTGTCTATGGGAATGTTTGACCATTCTTCCAGAAGAGCATTTGTGAGGTCAGGCACTGATGTTGGACGAGAAGGCCTGGACTGCAGTTTCCACTCTAATTCACCCCGAAGGTGTTCTAACAGGTTGAGGTCAGGGCTCTGTGCAGGCCACTCAAGTTCCTCCACCCCAAACTCGCTCATCCATGTCTTTATGGACCTTGCTTTGTGCACTGGTGCGCAGTCATATTGGACCAGGAAGAGGCCATCCCCAAACTGTTCCCACAAAGCTGGGAGCATGACATTGTCCAAAATGTCTTGGTATGACGCCTTAAGGGCTCATTTACACTTGCTTCGGTTTCAACACATATTAACGGCTAGTTTACCCTTGCTTCAAAACAAGGCTTCGGACACGCTTTGTTAAAGCTCTCTGAATTCCAGTCAAAGCTCCTGTCACTAACTATAACAGTTAGCTTACAGTCCTGTTTACACCTTGTTTTTGCTTTGCTTCGGCTTTGCTTTGAAAATTATACCCCATGTAGCTTTTAGTGGTGCTTCAAAGCATCTTCAAAGCCTCCATAGAAGTCTATGGCAAAGCTCTCTTGAAGCCCCACTGAAGCCTCACCGAAGCCCCACCAAAGGCTCTATAAAGCCTCATGAAGCCTCACGAAGCCCCACCAAAGACTCATCGAAGCCTCACGAAGCCTCCCCGAAGCCCCATTAAAGCCCCACTAAAGGCTCATGAAAGCCCCATGAAGCCTCACCAAAGCCCCACCAAAGGCTCATCGAAGCCCCCCATACAGGGGGCTGCACATACAGGGGGTTCTTCCAAAGAAGTGGGGTTCTTTAAATAAGTGGCACTTCTGCTCTTGCACCATCCATCTGAACATCTTCTTCTCTCTTCACAGGTAAACCTGCGTTTATACCTTCACATAGCTTAAAACTGAATATTGACTGACTGCACAAATGCATATTTGGTAAATCTGTTTGTCACCACTGTTTCAACTCCATCTGCAGCCATGCTCACATTATTTCAATGTTTATTTAGCCATTAAGTCTTACCTAAATTATGGGTTCCCTTATCTTTACAATTTTGGCCTTTTAGTCCCCTTGCAGTTTGATTGTGATGTGAAAGTTATGCCCTGCTAGGTGTGTTCCTAATATGCCCTCCTAATTGATTAATTGCCAGATTCAACCCACACCCAACACACAGTATAAAAACAAGGCCTTCTTTACGGGGGAACACATACAGGGGTTCTTCCAAAGAAGTGGGGTTCTTTAAATAAGTGGCACTTCTGCTCTTGCACTTCAGCGATTTGCACAAAGCTAACTATAACAGACTACAGGTGACCCCATTTCCAAATTTTATCATCTTCCTCTCTGAAACATGCACTCTTTACCTATCCTCCTTTTCACAATTGCTGCCTCTCTCCTCAAACTCTCTTTTCTTCACCCCTCTGCTCCACCCCACAATCTGTACATATCACCCTCACTTCTCCCCTCCCCCTATTACTGCACTCATCACCTCTTTCTAACTCTAAGCCCACTTGCTAACAAACCCCCCAGGATACTGAAGCATGTCCCCTCATACAAATCATATTCTCATATTACCTCCCTCACTCTTCTGCTTCTCCTAATCGCTGGAGATATTTCACCAAACCCTAGGCCTCCCTTATTTAACTGTGCCCAACACACCCATCACCCTACACCCTCTGGCAGTAGTCGCAATCTACACAATTTAGTCTCCATTCCTCTTCTTCCCAACACCAGCCTCCCTCTCTCCTGCGCCCTCTGGAACGCCCGCTCTGTCTGCAACAAACTCACTGCTGTTCATGACCTCTTTGTCACTAATTCCTTCAATCTACTTGCTCTCACTGAAACCTGGCTCCACGAATATGACACCCCTTCTCCTGCTTCCCTCTCCCAGGGTGGCCTTCACTGGACTCACTCCCCTAGGCCTAATGGACGCAAGGGAGGTGGAGTGGGATTCCTCCTATCCCCCCAGAGCACCTTCCAGGTTATTCACTCTCCTCCCTCTTTCTCTCTCTCATCATTCGAAGCCCACTGTATACATCTATTCTCTCCTACTTCCTAAGAATTGTTGTGATCTACCGGCCCCCTGGACCATTATCAACTTTCCTTGATGAGTTTTCTGCCTGGCTACTCTACTTTCTCTCTTCGGAAATTCCCACAATCATTCTCGGTGATTTCAACATCCCTGCTAATACAAACACTCCTGCTACTTCTAAACTTCTTAGTCTAACCTCTTCATTTGACCTGAAGCAATGGGTGCAGGCTTCTACTCACTCTGATGGCAACATCCTTGACCTTGTATTCTCCTACCTATGCACTCCATTCAACTTCTCAAACAATCCTTTTCCTCTCTCCGACCATCACCTTATTAGTTTCTCTCTCCCCCTGTCTTCCACCACCTTTCCCTCCAATCGCCTAACCATCACCCGTAGAAACTTTTGCAACTTCAACTTCTCTCTCCTCTATTCTGCTACTGACCACCTCTGTGACAAAATCTCTCCCCTGTCCTGCCCCAACCAAGCCACGTCCATCTACAATAAATCCCTGTCCTCCACCCTGGACAAGCTTGCTCCCCTCACTACACGCAGAATCAGGCCTCGACCCCTACAACCCTGGCAAACAGATGACACTAAAATTCTCAAAAAACGTAGTCGCGCTCTTGAGCGTCTGTGGCACAAGATTATGTCTCTCAAAGACTTCAACCAATACAAATCTGCCCTCCAAAAATACTATTCTTTCCTCCACACTGCCAATCAAACCTATTTTACAACTCTTATTAACACCTTCTCATCCAATCCCCGTAAACTCTTTTCTACCTTCAACTCTCTACTTTGTCCTCCACCGCCTCCATCCATTGACTCACTCACTGCCCAGGAGATCGCTAATCACTTCAAAAACAAGATTGATACAATCCGTGATGAAATCTCTACAGGTATCTCCCCCAGCTAAGACCCCATGTCAACAGGTACAACTGACATCCCCCTATTCAAATCTGCTACTCCAGACGAAGTTGCTAAACTCCTTTCTATCGCCCACCTAACCACCTGTCCCCTGGACCCAATTCCCTCTCAAATGCTACGGTCATCCTCTGACCCCATCCTACACTCTCTAACCCACATCTTCAATCTCTCCCTCACCTCTGGCATCTTCCCCGACACTCTAAAACATGCACTGGTCACCCCCATACTCAAAAAGCCGTCCTTGGACCCTACCAATCTTAACAACCTACACCCTATCTCCTTGCTCCCCTTTTCCTCTAAACTCCTTGAACGCCTGGTTTACAACCAACTGAGTGACCACCTCATTAGAAACAACCTTCTTGATCCCCTTCAATCTGGATTTCGCCCTCAACACTCCACAGAAACTGCTCTTTTAAAACTCACAAATGACCTACTAAGTGCAAAAACCAATGGACACTATTCTGTACTCCTACTTCTGGATCTTTCAGCTGCCTTTGACACGGGTGACCACCCCCTCCTCCTCAAAAAACTTTACTCCCTCGGTCTCTGTGACTGCACTCTTCAGTGGCTCTCATCCTACCTATCCCAACGCACGTTCAGTGTCACTTACAATTCTACTTCCTCCACTCCTCTTCCCTTCTCTGTCGGGGTCCCCCAAGGTTCTGTTCTTGGACCTCTTTATTTTCAATGTACACCTCTTCCCTGGGTCAGCTGATAGCCTCTCACGGCTTTCAATATCATTTCTATGCTGATGACACACAAATCTATCTCTCCACCCCTCAACTCACTCCATCAGTCTCCTCACGCATCACTAACTTACTAACCGACATATCTGTATGGACATCACACCACTTCCTCAAACTCAACTTGTCCAAAACCGAGCTTATAATATTTCCTCCCCCACGTGCCTCTTCCCCTGACTTCTCTGTCAAGAGCAATGGCAAAACCATCCACCCGTCCCCACATGTCAGGGTGCTAGGTGTTATCCTGGATTCTGAACTCTCCTTTCAGCCCCACATCCAATCACTTTCCAAAGCTTGCCGCCTCAACCTCCGCAACATTTCTAAACTACGTCCCTTCCTAACCAGTGAAACCACAAAGCTCCTGATTCACTCCCTGGTTATCTCTCGCCTTGACTACTGCAACTCACTCCTAATTGGCCTACCTTTAAATAGACTATCCCGCCTTCAGTCCATCATGAATGCTGCTGCCTGACTCATCCACCTTACAAACTGCTCAGCATCTGCTGCCCCTCTCTGTCAATCCCTCCATTGGCTACCACTTGCCCAACAAATTAAATTCAAAATACTAACAATAAGTTACAAAGCCATCCACAACTCTGCCCCCCTACATCACTAACCTAGTCTCAAAATACCAACCTAATCGCCATCTCCGTTCCTCCCAAGATCTCCTGCTCTCTAGCTCCCTCATCACCTCCTCCCATATCCGCCTCCAGGACTTCTCCTGAGCCTTGCCCATCCTCTGGAATTCCCTACCCCAACCTGTCAGACTGTCTCCAAATTTATCCACTTTTAGGCGATCCCTGAAAACTTTCCTCTTCAGAGAAGCCTATCCTGACTCCATCTAACAACTGCACTATTTTCTCCATTAGCTCATCCCCCACAGCTATTACCCTTTTGTATAACTTGACCCTCCCTCCTAGATTGTAAATGAGCAGGGCCCTCTAATTCCTCCTGTATTGAATTGTATTGTAAGTGTACTGTCCTCCCTAATGTTGTAAAGCGCTGCGTAAACTGTCAGCGCTATATAAATCCTGAATAATAATAATAATAATGAAGCCTCACCAAAGCTCAATCAAAGCCCCACCAAAGGCTCATCGAAGCCCCATGAAGTCTCACCGAAGCCCCACCAAAGCCCCACCAAAGGTCCACCAAAGGCTCATCAAAGCTCCACCAAGGTCTCATTGAAGCACCAAGCAAAGCCGAAGACCAGTCAGAATGCCCTTTCTGACCCATGTCCACAGCCGAAAGCTCTTATAATGGGCACATGAGCATCAGAGCTGGACCATGGAGCAATGGAAGAAGGTGGCCTGGTCTGATGAATTCAAGAATGGTTTGAGGAACACAACACCGAGTTTGAGGTGTTGACTTGGCTTCCATATTCCCCAGATGTCAATCCAATCGAGCATCTGTGGGGTGTGCTGGAAAAACAAGTGCGATCCACAGAGGCTCCACCAGGCAAAATAAACTGCTACTGGCAACTTGGTGCTAGATACCACAGCATACCTTCAGAGGTCTAGGTGGTATCCATGCCTCGATGGGTTATGGTGGGTGGTCATAAGTTTGAGGCTGATCGGCATATGTGATGCTAAACTGACAATGCAACTCTTTTCGCACAGCTTTGCCCACAGCGTTGCCCATGTTTCCATCTATAGGACTGCAGACCAAGGCAGCAAACAGCCTTTTCATCACAAAGTGCCTGCAAGCCGGCTACAATTACCCTCCTTGCATCCTCATTTATCTTTCTGTCCAGGTATTCCTTGGCGGACAAACTAAGAAAAGTCATTAGTGGTTTATTTTTAAAAGAAACTCATGTTTCTGCCCCGGAAAACCGAATTAGATAATGGATTGCAGTTGTCTTAAAATTACTTTCTAAGTTGCTTTAATTAGTTTTGCATCCCGTACTGTAAAAATTAGAATTCACGAAGCTTAATGCGCCATTTTTTTTCCTTTAAACTCCATCTGGCCACCTTTTTAGAATACTGTAATTGTAAGAAGGGGGGGCTGAAAAAAGTAAATACAAAAAATGTAATTGATGTCCCCGGGGGGAAGATTTCCCCTGGCCGCGCAGCTCCCCATTGCTGTCTCAGGTGTTCAGCACCTGTTTTATCTTGTTTTCCTTAAACAACTTAATTCTAGTTGGCAATGATTAATTCAAAGGGCGAACGGAATCTGCGCGGCGCCGGAAAAAAATCGGAGCATGTGAAAAACGGATAATGTTTTAATCTTTCACAGTAGGAAATCCGGAGCGCACAAATCCCCCAGCATTCTCCGCACCTGCAGCCCACCGCCATGCCACGTTTTGCAAAAATGAAAAGCCTTTAGGATGTTTCTGCAGAGGGATGATGCTCGGGAGAAGGTTGGTCCATTCTTTAACGTGGATTTACACTTACACTCGTCCTATCAGGTGGGATGGCAGTTCATAATTCCGGAGGTAATAGGTGGGTACTGGTGAGGGATCCTTTCCTCCTGGGTTGATTCTGTCCTGGTACACCAGGCTTGTCCCTAGATGTAGGCAGGACTCTCCCTAAGTTCGAATGCCTTCTGGTAGGGATGGAGCTGCTCTTGTCCTACCAGGGGCTAGGGAGCTTGAGGATCTCCTGGTGATGTGTCCCCTGGGGGTGGACACATTTCCCGCATAGAGTGGAGAGATTTTTTTTCTTATCACGCCTGAACCTGCCAAGTCCATCCCAGTGCACAAGAAAAGCTCCAAGAAAGCTGTGACCAAGAGCCAGAAGAAGAAAGGACAAGAAGCAGAAGAGAAGCAGGAAGGAGAGTTATGCCATCAAGGTGCTCAAGCTGGTCCACCTCAACACCAGCATCTCATCCAAAGCAAGAAGTATCGTGAACTTCTTTGTCAATGGGCAAGTGCATTGCCAGCTAAGATTCCCACCTGAGTCATCATTAGAAGTGTTCCACCATCACCTCTCGGGAGATCCAGGCCATTGTCCACCTGTTGCTGCCCAGAAAGCTGGCCAAGCATGCCATTTCTGAGAGCACCAAGACTGTTGGGCAAGTAAATCTCACTACACCCTACATCGGTGGCATGCAACCTCGGCCCTCCAGCTGTGGAGAAACTACAAGTCCCATGAGACATTGCAAGACCCTGACAATCACACGCATGACTCCTAGAGGCAGAGGGATGATGGGATTTGTAGTTTCTCCACACCTGGAGTTCCGAGGTCGCCTACCCCTGCCCTACATCTTACGGGTGCCATAAAAATACATTGGGTTTGGGACCCCTCTGCTTTTCTAGCACTACGTTTCTTAGTGCGGGCCTTTTGGCTGGCCTGGAGCAACCGTTAAACTGGCCAAAGGTCCAAAAGTCCTGCCATGTGTTTATCATTTGGCAATTTTATTTTTCACTATTTTGGGCACGAGCACTTTGTACGTGTGGGTATGTTCTTGTTCACTCCACAGGGATGGAAGGCGCAGGTTTCATTGTGGCATGGCCTGAAGTCAGGGATCTGTGGCCTTCACAAGTCTTTCTTCTCCCCAACTGGGGATCTCTCTTCGAGGGGAGAGACCGGCTTTGGCTGGTCCCTAAGGATTGGAGTCCACCTGGTTTTAGTCAGGTTGACTAGAGGGCTATGCCCTGTTGGGGAGCCTGCATCTTGGGGGGGGGGGGTTTAGGATCTTGGCCCTTCTTTGGTGGTCAGACCACACTGTTCCCTCATGCACTTTTTTGTGTACTGCGATCTCTAGATTTACTTTTTATTTTCATTGGGTATCAACGAGCACTGAGCTGTGAAAAAAAAACTAGCAGTGACGACCAGCACTCACGAAATGTCTGACTTTCTTCAGCCATTGCATACACGTCAATGAGTTTCTGAGGCTGGAGTGCTCCTATGCTGGATTTCTATTGGCAGGTTGACCGCATTGCTGATCGCCGATTGGTTCTGCACTGCTTGGCAGCAGTCTTAAAACAGCTAATCACGAGAGGACTTTCAATGATAAGAATAATAAAGATTGTGAGTTTTTATTTGATATTGCCATGACCGTTAAAGTCCCGTAGTTTTTCCTTTCTCCCCTCTCAGGTATCAACAGAAGAAATGTCCCCTTTGAAAGGTTTTCCCTCACTTCCTATCCTTGATGCTATATCTTCTACTCTTGGGGGGGGGGGGGGGGGGGATTGCCTGTAAATTCATTCTGTGAAAATGGGGCACAATCGATTACAGGTTATATTTTCTTCAGATCAGATGTTCTTCATTGAAAAAAAAACAACTTGTGATTGGAGAAAAAGCCCACTAGATGGAGCCTAGGAGCATACTGATATCTTATGATACTCTGCGCCATCTAGTGGCCATAAAGTGGTATTTTTCCCCTTCACATTTACTTTTTTTTTTTTTTTTTTTCAACAAATAACATTCGATCTGTCAACTAGTGGCCATATTGTGGTATTTTCCCAAGTCATTTTTTTTTTCTTCCAATGAATAACATTTCATCTGCAGAGAACAATCAATTTTGCCCCATTTTTTTTCCTGTTTATAAATAAACCAATTAGACAACTGCCATTTGTCAAACCGTGAAAGATTTCAGCTCACTTTGGCTACGTTTATAAAATGCAGCCTCTGAAAAGGGATCAGCATTCAGATTGCATTTCGGAGGCATGAAGGGATGGCAGACACCGCACACCACTCAGCTCAGAAGGTGGAGAGGAATGTGAAGATCCTCAGCCTGGATCTTTTCCTAAACCACACCCTAACTGACGCATTTCGCCCCCGCTCATTAGGTGAGCTTAGTCACAGAGATTGGTTTTCAGAGGCATTTGACAGGCAATGTGTTGGCAATATAATGTGGTTTTAACCCTGTAAATGTCATACCAATGCGCCGCAACTGTGTGCAGTTGTAGTGTTTCAGTGGATTGCATTTGGCGTTGGTATTGCCCACTGAATACAACAGGGGTAATCATTTTTTGCATTCATGTCCGAGGCTTGTGAACACTAGACATGTACAGTTTGTCTCGTTCCAAATCGAAATTCGGACGAATTTTCCTTTTTTCGGGAATTCGGATGTATCCGTATTTTTCGGAATTACAAGAGTAATGAATTTAAACAAATCCAAAAAAAAAAAATCCTTCGAAATCTGGAGTTTTCAAATTGAATTTGGATAGTTTTCTAATTGTTTTAGAATCGAATTCGAATTTCAGAAGAGGATAAAGTAGAATAGAAAATAAATGGAAAGAATATAATAGAATCAAAAATAAAATAGAATATAATAGATCAAAACAGAATACAAAATAAAAGAATGGAAAAAAATAGAATAGAAAATAAAAGCATAGAATAGAAAAGAATAGAATTGAAAATTAAATAATAGAAGAGAATAGAATAGAAAAAATAATTGAATAGAAAATGAAATAGAAAAAAATAGGATAGAAAAAAAAACAATAGAATAGAATAAAATAGAAAGAATATAACTTTCTTCCTCAATTCAAATTTCGAATAGAATAAATTCAAATTTGAATAAAATAGAAAAGAGTAGATTAGAATAGAAAATAAAAAAAAATAGAATAGAAAATGAAATAAAAGAGAAGAATAGAGTAGCAAACAATAGAATATAATAGAATAGAAAGATATTAACCATCTTCCGAAATTCTAATTTCGAATAAATTTGAACATAACAGAAAAGAATAGATTAAAATAGAAATGAAAAGAATAGAATTGAAAATGAAATAATAGAAACGAATAGAATTGAGAAAACAATAGAATAGAATAGTATAGAAAGATAATAACCTTCTTCCGAAATTCGAATAGAATAAATTTGAATAGAACAGAAAAGAATAGATTAGAATAGAATAGAAAAAAATACAATAGATAATGAAAGAAAATAGACTAGAGTAAAATAGAAATAATATAACCATCTTTCAGAATTGTAATTTCAAATAGAATAAATTTGAATTTGAATAGAATAGAAAAAAATAGGACAGAAAATAAAATAATAGAAAGAATAGAATAGAAAAAACAATAGAATAGAAAGAACTTACTCCGCGATTCGAATTTCGAAAAGAATACATTTGAATTTAAATAGAATAGAAAAGAGTAGATATTTAAAAATTAAAAAAATTATAGAAGATGAAATAATAGAGAAGAATAGAATGGAAAACAATAGAATAGAATAGAAGTTCTTCCGAAATTCGAA